>NC_081782.1:4664703-4752203 GCF_963082965.1 Carassius carassius | reverse complement strand
ACATTTATTTTTTTATAGACTCTTTTATTAAATATCTTTATAAATCATTTTTAAGTATTACTACTTATAAATATATAATACTTTATAAATTATATGCATTATAATTGTTTATAATAAATAATACAATGAAATACTTTTATTTGAATTGTATTTATTTTAAAAGAATAATTTTACTTATTTCATTTTATTTGTATTTCTTTTAAAATTTTCTAAGCATTGTTCAGTTAGAAAGAAAAGGATTTTTAAATACAGTACAGGGTTGTGTGTGAGATCGGTGCTTTGCTTGTTGCTCTAACTGCACGCCCTTGCATGCGCTTGTGCCATCTTGCCCTCCACCTGATGCCACTTTTTTGCCCTTCGCCTCCACTAGCACTCCTTTTCATTCCTGACTACCGATTGGCTGACGGATTGTGTAATAGAATGCCGCACAACCAATCACAGGATTTCAGCACCACCAGCTCCCACAACAGCTCAGATCGGAGCAACAGTCTGTCAGGTTGGTATTTCACCGGCCCAGGGTCAGCAGCCCACCCGCATCTTTCCTTCAGTCTACCCCTCTCCCCTTTCACCTCCACTAACCGTGGTGCACACGCCATGACTCCTGCTCTTTACTGTTGATAATATAATTTTTGTGTAAAAACTGTGTTCCTTGTAGTCAAGTCGACTGGATCTACAGCCATTGTGTGATGGCCTGGACAGAAAAGTCCTGGTTTCTACTAAAATATGATTCTGCTGTGATATTAGGGAATTCTGAGCACTGACATTTGCGTAATGATATTTAGATGACATAAATTCTTTCTTTAACCCTTTGGTTCTTTCTTTTTCTGTTTTTATTTTTCTTTATTATTTAGTAAATGCATGATATTTTAAGTCAGTAATGTTTCTGTATGTAATATTTTGTGTTTTTAGGGGATTTTTAAAGTACTTCTATATTTATGGAATAGTTATGATTCATTTATTACCTGTTCACCACAAGCATAACATTTTCAACTGAAACTGTCATAAAATCTTAAATGCTTTGTTTGGTCTCTTTTAAAAGAAGACAACTGGCAGATTATTGCTGAAATTAAAAAGTGAAAAAAGTTCATTAGTATTGAAAATGCACAGTACTATTTGTAAATTTATACGAAATATGTTCCAAAACATGTTTTACTCTCAAAATGCACATAAATCTAAAGTTTTTTAGAAAAAGTTTTTTTCCAAATTTAAAGTAATCTCTAAAAAATTAATTTTCAGTCAAATTTTGACTAAACACTCACTAGATGAATTCACATTCTATTCATTTCAAGTTCAGTCTTTATTGACCATGAACAGAACGACTAAATTACGACGAAGTGTGACTTTTTTTCAGGACCATTTAACTTTTTCTTAATCATATCGTTGATTTTTTTGTGTGTGTGTGTGTGTGTGTGTTCACATAGCAATGCCAAAACCTTTACCAATTTTCCAGTAAGAAATGACTGAATAGCATTAGAGGGTTAAAAGGCAAAATTTAAAATCAAGCATTTCTGCTCTTCTCCTTTGGTTCCTCACAGCACTTTTCACATGTGAAGCAGAAATGGTGCATGACACAATCCATTCAGCCTTTATCTTCTTGCTCAGTTTGACCTGTTGCAAACGCTGTAACTCCAGAAATGCATCTTTTGACATTGTCATTAACCTTGTGTTAACAATGTCAGTGTGTTTTTGATTTAAGCAGAGGTTTGTTTTGTCATAGGTTACTGTTGCAACATAAAGGAAACCACTCGGAAATGCACACACGCACTCCAGCAGCTTGATCTGAGCCGATTCCTCCCTTTAATGGTTACAAGCTGCAATAAAATTCATGTACTGAAAATTACAATGTCATTTATAGGACATGGAGACGGCCCCCATCCTCTTGTCTCGCTGTCCATGTGCCTCTCTTTCTCCTCTCTAATCAAGTTTCATGCCAGTGCTTTAACTGTGCAGTAATCCAACGCAGCCTCAGACATTAGATGGGAAGCTCTCCAAGCATCTGGCTCAAGTGTTTCATGGGCTACAATTAGGACTCCAAGGGTAGATTTAGGTCAAACATCTCAACCTCTTCAGGCGAGGATTGTTTAGAAGATAGAGATCAGTTGAACAAATTGAAACATTCGGATCTTGTTTAACTTTTGTACAGCATTTTAAGGACTGTAAAGATATAATGTGATATCACTTTAAACTGTATGTAGCAACCTGATTAACATGAAAACTGTTGTCGTATTTTATTATTTAGCATTCAGACAAATGATACAGATCATGCTTTTTTGAAAATATACACTACCATTCAAATGTAAAAATACAGCAAAAAGAGTAATATTGTGAAATATTATTTTAATTTACTCTGGACCACAACAATTTTTTGAAATTGAGATCTTTACATCAAGGTTTACATACATACAGACTTAACTCACTACTGTTAACTACTAAGGAAGATGTGTTAACTAATCAGTATCTAATATAATTTTATAATTGTGTTAAATTACAGTTAGCTAATCAATAACTAATATATTCTGTCATACCTCCTGAAGAACTACTATTAATTTTGTACTAGTTAAGGTTCAAGAAAAATAACTATGAAATAACTACTACTGAACAGTTATACGCAAATAGTCACTATAATAATCAGGCTGTGGCCCACATATCAATTACTTGAGTAAAAGTACAGATACCCCAATAAAATATTACTCCAGTAAAATTATAAGTAGGCCTGTTCATTTTCAAAATTACTTGAGTAAAAGGACAAGTACAAAGTACTACTACAGTAACAACTTTGTTACAGTCCACTTATTAGCCTATAATGTAAATGAAATATGCATTTTGTTTGCTGCCACAGTAAATGTTTAACTTTTGATTATAAAATAAAGATCGTAAACAAGTTGTGCCGTGTATTTTACAAAGTTTATGATAACTTTTTTCAAAAAGTTTTAGTGTGTGTTTGATTTTAGTCAAAATTATGTAGTAATTATTGTTTACTAATAGGTTCACTTTAGAATACTGTTTTAGGTTCTAAGTAATTCCTGCAGAATTATCTGATTACTAAAGGCTTAACTATAATTTCACTTTAGAATAGGCCTACTGTTTCAGGTGCGAAATAGGTCCTGCAGAATTATTTGATAATTATTTATTAATTACTCATGGGTTCCCAATATTTTCACTTTAGAATAGGCCTACTTTTCAGGTTTGAAATAAGTCCTGCAGAATTATTTGATAATTATTTATTAATTACTAATGGGTTCCCAATATTTTCACTTAAGAATACTGTTCCAGGTTCTAGGTAATCATTGCGCAATTATCTAATAATTCTTTATTAATTACTAATGGGTTCCCAATATTTTCACTTTAGAACAGGCCTACCGTTTCAGGTGCGAAATAGGTCCTGCAGAATTATTTGATAATTCGTTATTAATTACTAATGGGTTCCCTATGTTTTCACTTTAGAATACTGTTTCAGGTTCTAAGTAATTCTTGCTAAATTATTTAATAATTCTTTATTAATTACTAATGGGTTTCTATTATTTTCACTTTAGAAAAGGCCTACTTTTTCAGGTTCGAAATAAGTCTTGGAGAATTATTTGATAATTCTTTATTAATTACTAATTGGCTACTTGTATTTCCCCTTAATCCGTGCCTTACATACAGGGATTGAATGAATGTATCATGTGGTATATGCTGAGAAGGCACACATACAGTACTGTATATAAAGTATAAAAACTAAGGTAATAATCGCAAGGCACTTGAGTGGTGGTGGGGTTCCTATCAGAAGCTAACACACTCACAAAACAATTCACTACACAGACAAATCCTCTATAAAATGTATTGCATTTATTAATATTGCATTTTCATACTCCTACTACTTCTGCTAATAACATTTATATGAAAGTGTCACAATTCAATGTAATTGTGTATAACTGTTCATTAGTAGTTATTTCATAGTTATTTTTCTTGAACCTTAACTAGTGGACAATTAATAGCAGTTCTTCAGGAGGTATGACAGAATATATTGGTTATTGATTAGCTATCTGTTACTTAACATAATCATAAAATTGTATTACATACTGATTAATTAACACATCTTCCTTAGTAGGTAACAGTAGTGAGTTAAGTCTTAATTAAGATACCATTTTGGCTTACTATCCCGAATAATTCTGATTCGGGGAATTGGTGTATCTTTTCAACACAGAACCTTTTCATCTGTTTTAATCAGTGCGTAAAACTATTTTTTTTTACATGTTGGGATCTCACTTTACAGTATATCATGTTCATATCAGAGACCATGTTACTTTTAGCACCTGTCAGGTTTTTAATTAATTTAAATGTGTTTAAAGAGAGTAAAAACTGTAAAACATGTTTTGCCCACTTTCAGAGGGCATGTTTGCTGTCGCGCATGTGTTTTGAGTCAAAATTCACAGCTTTTCTTAAGAAAACTGAAAAACTCTCTTTTACTAATCAAAAACACATGCATTTTCACAAGTATTTGTACTGCCCCATTAAAAGCAAATGATTTTCAAATAATGTTATTACTACTTTTTCCTACCATAACTTAGAATTAGATCATAATTCATTGTACAAGACAGAACAGGTCCGAGTTGAGCAAGCTCTCATTGATGTGTTAAAGGTGTGTATCTTTATAAGTTATGAAACATTCCTTTGCCTCTTTGCTAGCCTGGTTCGGCCTCATTCTGAAAGCGACCTCATGTTTGTCAGTCGAGTCACTGCTGTCCCACTGCACCCTTCCTGTCTGTTTTCCTCACATTTCTTATATTGGTAATTTCAGGATTTCCCCTGACTCCTCAGCAGAGACTCGTTTACATTATTGATGCCCTCTACTCAACAAACAGAGGGAGAAAGAAAGGAGGAAAGAGAAAGGGAGTGATTGAATGATCACGCCATCTCTTCATTTATTGGCTGACGCTGCGCGTCACCCAGAGGAACGATTAGGAAACCCAATTACTTCCCCCCACTCCAGCCACTTCTGCCTCTAGCCTGTTGTTATTTTTTTTATTACTAGCGTGCTTTATTCATCTTCATTTGACACTTCCATCCCTCCGCAAGACTCCTGATGTCTCACGCTCTCCCTCGGCCGTCGGAACAATAGCGCACCGTCAGCGAGAAGTTCCGGCGATGAGAACGCTCTGTAATAGGCTGACTGCTGAGAATATCATAAACGTCAGCGACCATATGACAAATATGCCTTAAACTGTGCATAGCTACAGAACTCATCCTCTTGCGCTTGCTCTTTCACACTTGTTTTTGTTTTTCTTAAAGGAACCGTGCACCCAAAAATGAATATTTTGAAAACACTCACTTTCAAGTTGTTCCAAACCTGTGTGGATTCATAATTTTGACACACAATTATTTTTAAATTAATAAAAACAATTGTAATGTTTTTTATTTTTTGTTAACAGTAACAAAACTGACTGAACTTAAAAAGCCATATCAGTCCATTTTGTGAGCAATTTAGTTAGGCATGGTTTTATGAACTGGATCAGTTATTAATCGTTTGGTCAAACCAGTTCACAAATGCTGGTCTGAACTGGGTTCTGTGATCTTAAAACGGTAGTTTGAATAGATTCAAAAGAACGCGTTTCGTAAACTTTCTAAATGCACAAAGAAGAACTAGTTATATATGATCATTATTTAATTATTATTAAATCATAAAGTACTAATCATTGGGACCACTTTTATGTTGCAATTGCATCTTTTTTTAAAGCGTGACAGTCTCAGTCTTTAATTCAGCTCATTGAATAGCACAATTCTTCAAATTTCTTTTTTTGGTTTTCACTGAAGAAAGAAAGTCATATGGTTTTGCAACAACATCATCATTTTCATTTTTGGGTGGAATATTCCTTGAAGATCCAGGGAAGATAGTCTATTCATAGCCCTTGAATTTGATTCAGCATGGCTTTTATAAAGAGTTTTTTGGACTTAATGTATAGCCCTGTCAAAGTCCTGGCATCATATTAAATAACATGATGTTTGAAACCACAGGGCTGCCTGAATCGGAACATTTTGAGGCGGCAGGGACGATTAGAGGCCATTGGCAGACAGAGGCAGATGATGACAGATAGGATCCCATACAGCAAAAGTGCTGCCAGTGAAGGTTTTCCCTCCCATTTGCATTTGGCCATGTGTCTGACTCCATCAGCTTCAGCTATTTTATGCCTGGCTTGAAATGCGGGAGGATCTGGCAACATGCAGCAACGCACTGGTCATGTCGAGTTTGCCAGCGGCGGCATTAATAATTTACAGTAATGAATCCTGCCGCCTCTGCATGAAGTCTGTGGAGGACACGCATATACATCACTTCCTCGTCCCAAATGTCTTCATCTGGCATGGCCGTTACATTTAGATGGTTTTGTTAATTAGATTGTGACAGAAAGGTGATTAATTACTATCCTTCGTACTAGTTCTTGGGCAACTGTGTGATTTACCAAATCTTTTGTCCAGGGAGATTGAGGATGCAACATATTCAAGTTCAACAGCCTTTTTTCTTTCCACCTTTGACACGTTCTGTTTCTTTCCCAGTACTTTTTCTAAGAGTAAAGAAAAGTGCACATTCGTAGAGTAGAACCAGAGTTGTAAGCAAAGTTATTCAAGCAAGCTGCATGAATAGCAATCATAGTTAAAAGGAGATCAAAGGTTTTTTTCAGTATTTTTTATTTATTTATTTTTTAGACTTCAGTCTTTGAGCCATTGACATGCTGCAAATTGTTTCTTTCGCCGTGAAGCCTTGAGATTGCTTTTATGGCCGTGTTGGCTTGGGAACATTTTGAAAGCAGTTGCAGTTGTACATTCTAACATACAAGTAATTGCATATGACAGTGGCATTGCAAGAGCCCTCACTAGAATAGAGAATTTCAAGCACATGTCATGTGGGGAATAAATTGATTTACTTTTTAAGGTGAAAACATGGAAATTGGCTAATCACATGGCATCATTCTACATTCAGGCTTTAACAGATATCCCCAACTTTTACTATTTTAGGTGGGAAAGGCGGAAGGAAGAAGAAGACCAAAGCAAACTCCAAGCCCACCAAGATGAATGGCTCTAACTGGGCTAATGTTCCACTCCCTCCCCCTCCTGTCCACCCTCTTCCAGGCACAGAGATGGACCACTATGCCTCAGAGCACCATGACGGAGGAGGGTAGGGTTCAGAGTCACTCATTCAGCTCTACTTAGTACAAGTTATAGAGGCAAATTCAATGATCACATCTATAATATATATAAAGAGATTATGATCCATGTAATTAGGCTTTGGATTTTTCAAGTAAAAATGGTGGTTTAAAATAAAATCGGCCATGATGTTTGTAAGAATTTGTTCAAATCTTTGTTCTTGCTAGCTAAGATATTATTTAAAAATCTGCTTATGGGATTTATTTATTCCTTAGAAAGTTAATCAGGCCACTAGCACTAAATGATTGATTTGTTGTCCATTATAAATAGACAAGATGTAATATTAAAACCCTGTTTTACAAACTGTTCACACTCAGCAACTTTTAATAAATTTTCACATACGTCAGCTCTCCACTCTTGTCTGACTAGAGCGTTGCCCCATCTGTACAGTTAGAAGAAAACATGAAGGTGGTTGATACAAATTAAAAACCCTGCTGGAGAGATGTGCTTGCCTTTCAACCCTGTTAATTTCTATCTCGGAGAGTCATCGGGCTTAATAGGCTCTCTGGCAAATGAGTAGTCTTCTATGCAGTAAATCTCGCCACTGTCTTTAATGGCTTCAGATTAAAACTGTAATGTCCTACGGGATGTGCACTGACAAATTCCTCTAATGAACGTTGGCTTTATGACATGTATTATTTCAGCATGTATAAGCACAGTTCTGGGAAATAAGAAAACACAGCCAGTCTGCCAGATCAGCCTGCATTAAAGAAAAAGGAAAGCTGAGAAAATCCCTCTAGATTTAACCCAAGATTTACATCATTACCACTATGTTGCTAGACCTGAGTCTCACTATATCCATAACTGTTGGCTAGACTAACATTTTAAAAGAAAACAAAATTCCTTTCTCTCTTGCCTAACACACAGCTGATTGTGGGGTGCCACAGGGACCTGTCTGTGGTCTGTTTTCATTTTGGTTCTATGCTCATTTGTTTCAGATATGATAGTGATGGTTGGGGCCCACCCTTGCCCATGCAGACATACCTCCATCAGGGTTTAGAGGATGAGCTGGAGGAAGAGGAAGAACGGGTGCCCACTCCTCCCATAAGGGGTGTGGCCTCCTCCCCAGCAACAGTTTCCTTTGGAAAGCAGTCCACAGCCACACTGAGCCCATCCCCACGGGAAGAAATACAGCCCATGCTCCAATCCCACCTAGATGAGCTAACCCGTGCTTACCAGTTGGACATGGCTAAACAGACTTGGTAAGATCTCGATGCACTGGATAATATAAGTGAATTTGATTTTAAAATATTACAGTTTAAAAAACTTTGGTATAATGCAACACTTACATTCCAAAACGTACAAAAGTTTGAGCACCTCTTCACTAGAGGCACTAAATGCAATTATAAAATATAAAAATGACTAAATAACTTCAAAGATTCAAAGAGCTGTTTTTGTTGTTGTTGTTGTTGTTGTTGTTTTTTTACTTAACTGGCTTCCTTTTTACCCACAACTGAATTAAACCAAAAAAAAAAGAAGTTTTTATTGCACCACATGTGTTAGTAATTTTCAATAGGAGCATGATTTAAATGAAAAAAGTGAATGTAGCTAAATTAAATATGAAAACAACTGATAGTCGTTCCTCCCATACTGCGTAACGCATTCTAATAAAGCCCCAATGCTAAAGCCATGCTTCAAATTTTCTTTCCAAGAGAAACCAACTTCTGCTTATTACAGTCAGCACTGCGAGGAAACGGCCTCTACTTGTCAGGAGGAAGATGTCATGTTACCACCATAATGAGTATGTTGCTCATAGAACATTTGTGACGACTGGGAAGAGCCCATAATTATATCCAAATCCTGGCACAGACCGCATCAAAGCAGCAGCAGCACTGCACAAATACACACCGACACACACACACACACACACACATATATATATATATAGACACACAGTAGGTCTGTCATCGAACCTAGCTGTCTAATGGGTGACAGCCACAGCAAAGACATGCCTGTGGTGTTTGCCATTGTATCCTCTTCAAGCTGCAATTAGTAGGTCATTGTGTTAGCATGCAAACCGTGGCACTGCTGAATTAGCTGAATTGTCCCAATTCATCGGAGAGATGACAAGGAATGTTCTAGGAATACCAAATTTCACCTGACAGACAGCACACCCCACGCGTATCTCTTTTGTTTAGGCTTGTCGCTCATTGACACCCTTTGTCTCCTTCTGACAACCATTGAAGCTCTTGCTTGGCTATGCAAAGAAGCGTGGTATGTTCATGTTTGACTTCTTGAATTCTCTTTAGGCACATGCAGGTTGGGCCTTACCCACCCCAGGCCCCTGCACCGCCTGTGGGTTACATCTCCAGCACCCTAGTGTCTGATATTGAGACAGACCTTCCTGACGAAGATGACGATGAGGAGGAGGATGAAGGATATGAGATGTCGCCACCAATTAGGGGCATCGAACACACGCCAGGCTCCAGCATGGACAACTTGGACAGCTCTGTTACGGGTAAGCATACATTTTTGTGATTAATTTCCCATTTATATGAATTTCTAGTTTGAGGAAACATTCTAAAGTTCTTCAAAAAGAGCATAAAGCCCTTTGAACTATTGAGTTGGGTGCATAGTTAAATGTCCTGTGCAGACTGGATTCTTTCAGTGCAGGGTTGGTCATTTCATTTGTTCATTATCTCATCCGACGTCTTCGTAATCTGGGATTTCTTTCTCTGTTAAATCATTTCAGGACTCAGTTTGAACCCGCTCATGGATGGTAGAGACAAAAATCTACTTCAAAAACCTTTTAAATTTTTTTTATTTAAAAGGTTAATTAAAATGCAGTACATTTGGTCAGCGACACCAAAATATATGATCAATTACCATTCAACAGCATGTGTGGCATAAAGATAAGACAGTAAAACAGAGGTACTGATCTCTAATCTAAAAGCAGCATATTTCAGTCCAGCGGGCACTTTAAGATTGTACTGCTGATGTTTATATGGGAACCGGTCATGGTTTATTCACAAGTGTACCGCATGTGGTGGCTTTGTTTGCCCTAGCATGGTAAAATACTGTTTTGCTCAGCTTGTCTGACAATAGCTTGATTGTTTGTCATTATGCTCTCACGTGTGTGGCGGGTGCTTGTGTTTACTCCCACCTCACCTGAAAATGGCTGCACTGAAATCCAGTTTGTTCAGGCATTTGGGAATAAATTCTAATCACAGTTATAAGAAGTAAAAAACTAAAAGAATAAAAACAAGGCCACCACAGAGTTAAGTGAGTATTTTCAGATAAACTGGACTAAACCTCAAAAATTTAAATAATAGTTCACAATATTACTGACTTTACTGTATTATACATTTCCATTTTACCACTTACTGAAGGGTTTTATGGGCCGTCTGCCATAGGGGACACGTGAAGGGTATGAAATTGTGGGGTTAGAATCTAAAAGTCCTCTGTTCTCCAATTTACCACAGGACTGAGGCAAAATGGGCCAGTGTTGTTCCTCTAATCGGGCAGAGATGTATTCATTATCATTGCACTTGTATGCATCGTCTTGGGTGGACAGACAGACAGACAGACATAGATAGATAGATAGGTAGGTAGGTAGGTAGGTAGGTAGATAGATAGATAGATAGATAGATAGATAGATAGATAGATAGATAGATAGATAGATAGATAGATAGATAGATAGATAGATAGATAGATAGATAGATAGATTGATTGATTTAGAGTCTCTTTCACTGGACTGGACCTCTGAGGTGCATTTTCCCCTGAACGCTGTAGTATAGGGTCATCTCTGACACCTCTCTGGACTGAAATATCTGGAGAAACACAAAGCAAGCGCTGTTCAGGTGGCTGTGTCCTCCTGTAAGACTCTCGACAGCTTCCTTTCACTTCTTTCTTCCACCAGTGTCCTTTTTTTTTGCCCACAGTAGAAGCACCACACTGACACTACACTAGTGCTGGGTTACTGCGAGACCCAGAGGCTGAGATTTGTCCTTTCTGAAGAGAATAAAACCATTTTAACAAATGTTTCTTTTGGGCAGCTTAGTTAAGATGAAATAAAGATCAATGGAGCATTTTTTTTATTGTGTCTCATTTATCGCATACACAATCCATGAGTTTGTGAAATACTGAGGGTGTAGTAAGTTGTAATGTGAGCAGTGAGCTCACTGTCCTGGTCCTCTTTGCTCCAATAAACCCTTGCACCGACTAAGGTCACATGTCCTGAGGTGGCCGTCTCCGCCTACTTGTCAAGGGGAACGACTACGATGCTTAGCGATATGCAAATGAGGGCTCTGGGCCGTGTAAATCAGCTTTAGAAGCAGCAGTGTGTTGGATGAGTTTTACAGTCTTGCGTAACTTTATTTAGTCAAGCCGTGAATATTAACAGTGGATTATAGGAATGGAAAGATGCTTCAGTGCTGTCAAAAATAGCCAAAAATGTTCCGATTTTTGTATCAGCCTTATATTTATAGCAGCTACAGTATTCTAGCTTCAAACATTGTCTTTCATGACTGCCAACTCCAAATTAGCAACAATTTGTGGGAAGTTCAGTTCATGGTAAGCCCTGCTGTATAAAAACATTTGGGTTTGCAAACATGATCCAAAATTTATGTTGGCCAGAGAATTGTTATTGTTCTGCAGCTGCCAGCATTATTATACGGTGAAGAATGCAAGCGTGGTATTTTCAGGGATTTGTTTAAGGTGGCTGGATGTTAGAGAGGATGTCGTCTCTGGAGGAGACGCTGAGGCGTAGTGCAGGTATTCTGCAGGAGCTGTCCTCTATGATGTGGAGCTCTGTACCCGCCTCTGTCTATGCCAGCACATCCAATTCATTATATGCAGTCTTGGTTTGCTGAGAGACAGTCTCGAGGGACTCAACTTTTTTTAGCGAAACAAAGCCGTATGCAGTTTCTGAGGAAATTAAAAGGAAGAGACTGCAAGGAAAGTGTTGTTTGTTTTTGTTTTTGTCTGCATCCTCTTCTCCTTTCTCTTTACGACAAGAGAAACAAACTAAATTTATGTTGGTGCTTTGTAATTCTTTGTTATATTTGCAGATAATATAATAGGACACCTTAAAATAAAGTGTTACCATTCATTATATTCATTAAATAACTATATGTTATTAGAAGTAATGAATCATTTTTAAAGCAGCATCTTTAATGCAGAGCTTATTCTTTTGGGTGGTTTAACTTTTTTCTGCATCTTAAGGTGGGATAGAAACTATTTTATCATTTACAAACTATAACAATACATGTAATAAATCTGTCACCAAAACCTTATTAGCTCAATGCTAGATCTTGAAACCAGACATATAACCCAGGCTACAGTAACCACTGTAACCTTCTTAACTTTCCTCTCGGATCATTAAACAATAGTCATGCCATCTCACATCGGCTTCCCTTAGGATGTTTGTACCGGGTTGCCATCAATCAAAACAATACATAAATCTGACAAGTGGCAAAGAATAAGAACAGCACGTAGCCGTGTGGTTGCTTTGATCATGCTGCGTTTCCTTGTGTGATATCAGCTGCTTCACCTCGGGCCACGAGCAGGTGCGTGCGTTCCTTCCTATCAGAGCAATCAAAAGGAAGTGAGGTTGTGATGTGTAGTCAGGTGGCGGGTGAAAGATTATATGGAGGATGGAAATAGGATGCATTACTGAAGGAAAAAAACAAACACCTTGTATTAGTGAAGCAAAAATTATTAAATGACATTAATGTTAATAAATTATGCATGTATTGTCACAGTTATTAATTGACTCATACCTTCATTGTGTACTTTTTGTTGTTGTTTGCTTTGTGTATTTTTTTTATTTTCCCTTTTTTCCTCTTTGTCTCATGTTTATGTTGTTTTTGTTGTCTTTCATTTTAATTTTTAGTCTTTATTTTCTGTACTTTTGTGGGCCTTGGTTTTGTTTTTTAATTAAAAACATTTTTTTTTTGACTATTGTATATTTTACATAGTCTACCCTCCTCAGTCATTTTGTTTTGTTTAGAATTTTTGTTTTATGTGATTTTGTTGTTTGTTTGCTTTCTTTTTTGTGTGTTTTTTGTGTGACTTTGGTTGTGTGCATCTTTATGTTTTTTAGTTTCATTACATAACCTAATAATTATAATGCTGGTTGACTCATCTCTTATCAAACATAGCTCACTTGTGCTTTATAACACATTTTTTTTCCACATAAGAGAATTATCATTTCCAGCATACCAAAGACCAATAATATTATTCTGGTAAATTTAGTTTGCTGTTTGCATTTATAAAGGCATTAATAATTTATTAGCATTTAAATATTAATAAAATAAAATCTCAGAGTATGTCCTGTTCTGGGCTATAAAACTAGCAAACCTGGTCAATCTAACATCCATACGGCCGCTCCCCTCCAGGCTCCATGGTGAATGGGTGGGGCTCGGCTTCAGAAGATGATGACAGAAACTTCTCCAGCAGAAGGTCTAGTGCCGGCAGCTCCTCTGACGGCTCACTCTTCACCCATTGCAGTTTTGCACGGGCCCTGGTGGCAGCCGCAGACAAGGCTGGTTACCGTCTGGACGGCACCAGCCTGAGCAAGAGAGGTCGGTTTAGCAGAAACAGGAATTTGAGTCTGGAATCTGGTGTTGGTTCTGACTGCAATATGGCTTACGCTTAACAGAATGTTGCTTCTTTTCTGCTCTCCAATTTTAAGCTGGTAAACTCCTGGTGAAACAGCATGGTGCAAATACTAACATCTTTATGAATTTTGCTTGGTGGATTTTGGTGATGACTGTTTTTACTTAGCAGGGTTTTGGTCTTGCACTTTCAGTGAAGTGATTCAGTTTACACTATAAGCGAATGAAATAACTGGAAACAGATGTCTAAAGATTTTTTTATTATGCAGGTTTGACTTCATGCCTCTTTCTGACTCTATGATGATCTTAATGTTCTCCATAAAACCATTTCCACATTCTTAAACCTTTTCTCCAACAGGCTTTGCAATAGAAATGCAATGTATTGATTGATTCTGCTGCTTCTGAATAAAACTAACAAGCTATCTGCCCTTCACCTGAGAATCCTTACATACTTCCCTTTTGAGATTCATTTATCACTTTTGCGAGTAGTGTTTTGGTAGCATTAAGGGCTAAACAAGATTCTCTCTTTGATTCCTGCAGATAAAGGTCTACCTCATAGACCTCGTCCTGCCAGCCCATTCTCCACAGATGGAAGCACGGTAGGCACACACAGCCTGGGTCACCAGCGGGCAGCAAGGCCCACCCGCAAACACAAAGGCCCTGGCACTGCCCCACACCGCCGCGATGCAAGCGCTGATGGTAAGGTTTAGACCAACCAAAAGAACTAAATATTTCAGTCAACTAATTATGTATGCTATGGTTTAGACCACATTTGATGGCCAAAAAACAGTTTACTGTAGATGGCAGATCCCTGTTGTATGTTTTATTGAATTAATGTGGAAGTCAGCATTGGTTCAAGGAGACAGATGGGGTCATAAGCAAATGCATGTAGCAATAGCTAATATCCAAGCCATTATAATCATTTATCAAACAGAATGAAATCAATATTACTCTTTTGAAGGCATTTATTTAGATACAAAAGACACCTACTGTCAAATGATGATAAATACTCAATGTACATAAATGTAAATGCTGTTCCTATTTTTTGAATTCAAATGGCCCATCCTGCTTCTTTCCCAGATCTGCCTCCACCACCAGAGCCTCCACCCTGCCAGACAGCTCGTGTCCAGGGGGCGAGGAACATGCCCAACCCCTCTGACCGCAAGGCTTCCTCCTTGGAGAGGCAACCCATGATGGGCCTGGAGGAGATGAAGAGTTCCTTGGACCGACAGGCCCGAACCTCACTGGAGCGCCACCAACAAGCCCAGGACAGACTGGGATCCATAGAAAGAGGAGAGGAGAGCAGAAGAGGACAGAAAAACGGTCCTGTTTCAGGTAGGATGATTGATGGCTCAACTTGAGTTCTGTTGACATATTGATATCTTAAATTGACTCATAAAGGAGAAACAACATTAGAATTAGCATTTTGAATATTGGTACCAAGCAGGGGATACAAGTTAGTTATTATCTTGTCCAACAAGGAATTCTTAGTTAGCAAGTCTCCAAGAATCCAAACCAGCATATCCATGCTGTCCAGTCCTGCTCTTGGGAAGGCCAAGGTCCTGTTTTCAGCTCCAACTCTAACTAAAACATCTAAAACCAATCAAGGTCTACAAGTTTGCCAGAAACTTCTAGTTAGGTTGGCGCTAAACTTTTTAATGTGGCCCTCACATAACAGGAATGGACACTCCTGAACTCTGTGGTCATCCAGCTTGTCCATAAAGACATTTTGGTCAACCAAAATTAAAATTTGAATGGTTCACCAACTAGTCCAGCTCTTACCAGCCTGGTCTTTAGCAGGTTAATGGACATCAGAAATGCATTTTGGTGTTTTAACTTGATGGTGAAATATGTGTTCATGGAAGAACTGAACCTGATCGTATATGTCCACATGAGTTAATCAGCCTGGCATAGTAAACATGCTCTTAATTCAGCAGATCAGGTCTGTAAAATATTATCTCGCTATCGTGGTCATTAGAGGCAGATGTTTGACAGCACCAGCTGTGGACCCTTGGCATTCATTTACGGTCCCTGTTGTAAAGGAGGCCAAGCTGGAGCAAACAGATTGCCTTGTCTCCCCTTCTTAGTGAGCTCTTCCATGGCCAACACAGGCCTTCTCCGGGAACCAGCAGACAGGAGGCACACTTACTTGCACAGATGTACCTTAATCGTTCCAGCCCTCATTTTTCACTGTATACACACACATGCTGCAATGAAGCCGAGCTCCATCTGTGCCTGTCTGATCATTAGGATCCACCATTCTGGGTTTCCAGCCCAAACGAAGCATAAAGAACCAGGCCTGGATCTGGCGCGACACAGAGGGGGCTGTGGGTTGGGCAAGCCTTATGGTTTGATCTCATATGTCTTCATTTTCATCTTAAACTTCGGTGTGGAGATTCGTTTAGCCATCGGAGCAAATTGCTAATGAGTAGGGTTTGGTCAAAGCTGGCAAGAGTTGGTCACCTCAGTATTAGTCAGAAAGAAACCAATCATGGACATGTTCCGAACTGGAAAAGCTTAAAAAAAAAGATTTATTTACCACTAAATGTGTGGGCTTGGATATTTGTATGTTTTCAGAAGAGGCCATATTGCCATACAACAAACCATCATTCCCATCTCCCGGGGGCCACAGCTCTTCTGGGACGGCCTCCTCTAAAGGGTCAACAGGTTCTCGTAAAGGTGAAGGGACAAGGGGACAGCACCAGCGCTCCACCATGGAGCAGGGCGAAAGCAGCTACATGGGGCCCAACGCGCAGTACTCTGGAGAGTTATGTGAGTCTGAGCATGTTATTCTGGTTCAGCTTTACTAAGTTTGGAACCTTTGTGGTTTAAAAGTTTGCCCAGTCAAGTGTTGATGGTTTACATTTACTAAAGCGGTATAAAGAACTAACTGACTGGCATGTTCTCTTTGTATTGTTTTCAGAGTGAGCCTTTTGATGGAAACCTTTATCTGTTCTGGAAATGTCTCACCTGCTTGGTGCAATGGACTCGTGAAGCGTCAGAAGGAAGAAGAAAAAACATATATGAAAAGGACAAACTGTAAATGTGATGTAAAGATGGACATGCAACCCACAAGATTCGCAACATCCCCCCCACCTTCCTCCTTAAACGATTCATTCACAGAAAAAAGAAAAATGTTGAGGACAAAAAAAAAAAAGAAAAAAATGATGGAAGGCCTAAGATCTGAGTCGCCCAGCTTTGGTGAACTTGCGAAAAGGAAATTGAGTTTCCTGTAAATATATTCTTGAGATCGGAGATTGAAAATGACATTATTGTTATTGCATTGCTATGCAAGCCGAGTTCTGTTTCTGCGCTCTCCTCCCTCTTACGCTGTTGGTCGTTTGTACAATATGTGAATTGATGGGCTGTGGTGCCATAGAAATTATGTTGTCATCCATCATTTGTTAATACTTCTCATGAATTAATTGTTGTCATTATAATAATTATTATAATTAATTATTTTCTTTTGCACTGCAATTTTGGTGATAAGCACAAAACCATAGCTCCTGCTGACATGAAGAATTGGAGGAAAGGAAATGTGAAGGGGGGTTTCTGTACTGTAACTAGAGAGAAGAAAATATATAACCATGTACAGAGATATATTAAAATATGCCTGCATCTATGCTGGCAGAAAGACTTACAGTTCTGACAAAATGAGTTACAAACTTTCGGCAGTGGGGTTCCTGAGGGAGGAATCGGACTCTCTCTGTGCTGGAAATAGTCACAGTTGGGTTGGGAAACTGTTTGCAGGGAAATATATCCTAGGTGGTTCTATTTTCAACACATCCAGCTGACCCTACTAGTTAATCTAGTCCACTTGGTCCAATTGGAACATATTTAGGCCAGATCTTCGAACTACACTGGACTACAGGTACCAACTTTGCCTCTTTCCCTACTCACTTTGCAGCTTGCTTTTTTTCTATTTAGTCTTTAATTTGGTTCATCTGAGCATAGCAAAATTAATTGACACCAACTTGGCTAACGTTTGGAGGTGATTTGGGCTTCGAGTTAAATTGGGCTTTTTAATTTTTTGATCTCCACTTAAAGTTTGACGACAAAGCACTTGAAATGTGAGTAATTTAAAAGCCATATGAATAAGACTACAATACCCCTGCCTTCACGTAAGGTCTCTGCCTTACTCTAGAGGTCTTGTAGACGTCAATTCCCATGCTTGTCTTGAGATTCTGTGTACGTCTCAAATCACGAGTGGAGAATCAATTCAGGTAACTTAATTTAACATTTTTGTTGAGCACTTAATGGATCTTGTTTTTTTACATTTCCGACAATGTCCCAAAGCCTTGTTTTTGAGTTCTACTTTACCTATGCAGGGCACTGAATCACTGAGATCCATAAATAAATCCACTTTCATTGGTATCTTGATTCAGATAGTCGTCCTGTCATCACATGTGGAAGTCTCAACATGACTATCGAGCTAAAGCCAATAACATTCTGAATTTGGTTTTCAAAAATACGGCAATATCTCTCACACAATTTTTTCACGTCCTTGGTGTGTGCTGTACAACGTCAGTCAAACTTCCAGAAAACGTTTCCACTGTCTTTGGCCAATGCATCCAGTACGTTTACTGAACAGTCCAGTTGGTTAATTTTGCTTGATGAAATTTTACATATATAAATATATTATAAAAACAATGTACAAAAGGCTGCTCAAAAGGATATTTTTTACTGTGGAATCTTCAGGAGTAACTGGTGAAATGACTGTTTTCTTTCGTTATTTCCGTCTTCGTTTTTGTATAATGTTACTGATGAGAGCTCTCCCAAACCGGGCTGACGTGCCGTCCCATGTCTTTCTCTCAAAATTCACATCATTTCAACGCTAGTGTTCAGCTGTTTGGAATAATGAGGTGCGAACGAGTATCTCAGGTGATTTTACATTTATATCGGTGGTGTTGATGTGGGTGTATATAAATGTATATATTCATATGCATCCTCACGTAAGAGAGTTCATTCCATGTTCGCTATTGAAACGTTTCTCCACCCCTTGTACCTGATGGATTGCTATGCTCTCTCTTCCTTTTTGGCCCTGTCGACAGTGGATTTCCATTCCTTTCTCTTCCATCTGAAAACGTGCCGGTACACTAAATGTCCATAAGACAAAGATGTCACTTACAGAACATACCAAAATTAATATTGATATTTCTAATGTCTAATGCATTTTAGTGTCTTTTTTAATACTTGTTTCTTTAAACATCACAGTGTTGTTGTTTTTTTGTATTTATTAAGATAATAAAGGTATATTGTGAAAAATGCATCAAGGTCTGTGGCGTGTTTCTCCTCGATTTCCTTCACACTTACTGCGTTTCTCACCGAGGCTTTGTTTTCACGGGCTGAATCGGCTGAATTTGAGATGCCCAGATCATTTTTTATCATTTGTATGCACAACCTCCTGCTGCCTTCTCAACAGAAAGGCTACAAAAGCATGATAAATACAGAAACGGTGATAAAAGCCATCAATCTTTTGCAGAGATGGGACACATAGTGTTTTTTAATGGCACACACTCTTATTCTGCCCCCCTTTCCATCTGTACTATACATGCGCTTTTACAGAAATTTATGTTATGTACTATGAAAACTGTGAGCTTTAGAACGAAATCTCTAGAATCTTCTTCTGAGTATGTGGGAAAAAGCTTTAAGGATTTCATAATTATTCATAATTCTTCTCCTTTTGGCACATTTAGAGTACTTACCTAGAGTCATTCAGACAGATAAATGCATCTTTGAGCAACTAGATCAGAGGTCTGATGAATGAGATTACAAACGATCCATCCATCCATCCTGCCAAATCCACTAAATTCTCAGTGTAACTCATCCAAACCTGACATTTAGCTGACTAGACTTCATTTTTGGGGTACAAGAACATGCTATTTCCTGTATGGTAAAGATGTAATACAGATCTCAAATGTCACATAAGTACAGGAAGCTGGTAAAAACAGATTACTTTTATTGGTAATATTAAAGTAAATCTAAAAGTACCTTATCAAAGATCTAAAATCGAGTCATCATTATTCACCTTCATGTAATTCCAAACTCATATAACTTTTTTTATTCTGTAGAACAATCTGTAGAACATCAACATACAATGACGGGGATGTTTTGTCATTTATATAATACATTTCAAAAGTGATTAAACTGAAAGATTTTGTTGAACAATAAAGGTTCCAAAATGTTTTTTTTCCCAGCAATGTCATAGAGGAACCATTTTTGGTTTCCCAAAAAACATTTTAGTGAACAGCTCATAAAATAACAGTTTTTTCTTAGTCTGAAGACCAATTTAATAATCTAAAGAACGTTTTGTTCAAAGGAAAGTTTCCATTCATGATAAAAGTTCTTCATGAAACCATCAATGCCAGTAAATAACCTTTATTTTTTAAGAGTGGCGTTTATATTCTTTTATGGGTACTGCTTGGATTCAGACCATGAATGAAAAAGGAACCAAACTGAGAAAAAAAGAGACAGACTTGCACTGTAAAAAAAAAAAATGAGTGCATTTTTAACTGTAAAATATTGTAAAAATGCTATGGGGAAAAAAAACTTTTAATAGGTTAAAAGTAAGTTCCCATACTATATACAGGGAAAAACTGTAAAAGATCTAACCAGACATTTCATATAATTTTACAGTAAAATGCTGTTAATTGTAAAATTTTTAGAAGTAAAAAAAGAACAAATCAACATATAATTTACAGTAAAAACTGTAAACTGGTATTCCCAGAATTCCCTGCATGGCACTCAACATTTGATAGTATTTTGTTTAAATAATCATGTTTCTTAACATGTTTATCATGTTTCTTCTGGTTAGTGGGGAAGTTGTGGCCTAATGGTTAGAGAGTTGGACTCCCAATCTAAAGGTTGTGAGTTCGAGTCCCGGGCCGGCAGGAATTGTGGGTGGGGGGAGTGCATGTACAGTGCTCTCTCCACCCTCAATACCATGACTTAGGTGCCCTTGAGCAAGGCATTGAACCCCCAACTGCTCCCCAGGCGCCGCAGCATAAATGGCTGCCCACTGCTCCGGGTGTGTGCTCACAGTGTGTGTGTGTGTTCACTGCTCTGTGTGTGTGCATTTCGGATGGGTTAAATGCAGAGCACAAATTCTGAGTATGGGTCACCATACTTGGCTGAATGTCACTTCACTTAATAGTTTTTTTCATGTTTGTTATGAGTTATGTACATGTGGGCTTATGTTACATTTTCTGTTGTTTAATGTTTATTGCATTATTTAAGTGTCGTGTGTTACCATGATGGTGTTCAGTGCTTGTGTGAATGACTCTTTGCACCTCCCATATATTACTATACACTTCAGCTTGTGGAAATGCTTCTTGTGATGGACTAATTCCACATATTGCTGTCTCGTTTACCACCTGCATCATGTTGGTTGTCAGTTTTAGTAGCAGCTTGTTGTTGAATTTACTAGTTTACAGTCAAAGTTTGTAAATTACAGTTTTATACTGTAAATGTTTTGACACTTTTTTTTTGTATTTTTTACTAAATTATTCAGGCAACCACAGCTGCCAAAATTATAATTTTTTTAAAACTAAAGATTTTTATTTATATTGTATATAGTGTGTGTAGTACAGAGCTGTTGTGTTCACTTGAAAAATGATTGTGTTTGTGTTTATCCCATAACCCGGCTTGAGTTTTCATTTCATCTGACCCTTTGAGTAAACTACACACAGAGAGAGACTGCTGTGTCCTGTAAACTTGCAAGGCTGAAAAATAATGACTAGCCCTTTTATTTCGCCAGCAAAGCAACTTTTCCTCTCTCTCCCAATTTCATGGCTTTTTCCTTCTCATTTTTCACCTGCTCCGCCTAAATGCATTTTTCCCTTTTTCCCCACTTATTTGGGGAAATGATTGCCTCCTGTAGTTGCAATTTTAACACCCCGTCTGCACCGATTTATCGCTGGTCCTCATAGCAATAAGATATGAGCTCACGCTTGACTATTGACTTTTAATTGTGTATATGGAGCATGCGACATTTAGTATTTGATTTCATTGTGCCGGTGCTGCATTTGAACCCACGACTGCAGCAGATAAATACACAAGTGTGTTGCCATTCGTGGTTGTTGGAGATGTGCTGGTATGTGGGTTAATTAAAGGAAACATCCCTGGCTGCTGTTGCTGTTCCCCCCCCCCCCCCCTCTCTTTTGTATTCTCTCTCACACACACAGTAATGAGGAATGGAAGCAGAGGCTGGTGGTACCAGCACAGCACAATTCATCATTCATGTCATCCATACCAAAGCCAGCTGCTTGGAACAGACACCAAAAATTAGCATTTCACCCCCATTCCTTCTCTCTCTCTCTCTCTCTCTCTCTCTCTCTCTCTCTCTCTCACACGCACGCTTTGAGTCGCTGTTCCTCATCAACCCCATTTTGTCACTTCCTCACTGTTAATGGCCCTCTCTTCTTCTCATTTAACTGGGAAACTAATTCCTGTCTTTGATTACTGTCAACCGCAGCACAATGACCCATATCCGTCTCCTCTGGTTCTGCTGAAACTGCTGTTTCACTGGATTGGATGTCAAGACAAATAATTACTCTCTTTTTAAACTTCTGGTTTGAGTTTCTGTCTTGCAATATGTTTATATTCATGGTTTTATAAAGTGTAAAGTAATCAAAATACACAGCGTTTAGGCCTGTTTCTCCTGTATAACTGCAACTGGCATTGTTGATTTCACACTAAACTTTGTACTGCATTAATTTCAGTTCATTTATGTTCATCATTGGAACTTGCATCAAGCCTGGCAGACGTCTTATCTCAACCCCTATAATAGGTGAGTAGAGTTCATTCAATATATTTTTTGTTTAATAAATGCCTTTTAGTACTACACTGCTTATGCATACAGCACGTTTCAATGCACCACGTCATCTGTATTGCAGTAAGATCCAATCTGTGTAAATTAATTAAAAACACATTTATGCCTCCCACGTTGGTCAGTTCTTCCTTTAGTAGGAAAGCAGATAAATTCAAATGAGGTCTTCTCTTTTCATTTCACTTTTGAATTCAAGGTCTTGTTTTTCCTCTTATCTTGCAGCTTTACCATCTTTTCATAGAGTCAGCGGCACTAAGCTCTCATTCCCATCTTTATAAGCTATCCTTTCTACGGTTAGCTGATGGAGTGCTGTAATTACACATGAACCTCGCTGCAGTTTTTCCTTTGTCAGCCTAAAAGAACCAGAAGGCCAATCTCAGGGTGGCTGTGACATTATCTTCAGATTGAAAGTTGAAGAAACTCTTTGAAAGAGTGCATCTATTCAACCAAGTCTCAAAAAGAGAATAATTTCTGCAAACCTCACACTCTGAATCCAACAGCACATACACCTGTTGGAGGTTTCGGAGACATGTTTGGTCCGAGCTGTGGCTTGTCTTCAGGTGGGATTTGCTGATGAAAATCTCTTAATCAAGCTTTAATTGTTTGAGCATGACCCTGCTTGACCCGGTTAATGGGAATGGCCCTGATTAACGATGTGTGCTCAGTCACACAGTAGGAGGCACCGCCCACACCCACGAGTCATTGGTTCATTCATTAATTTATTAATTAAAGGGTAACAATGAATCAGAAACAAAGCTGTTTAAAATGATTTATGTGCATACTCATAGTGATTGATAATTATGAAACATGAGATATTTGATGGCCAGTGTTATAGTTGCAGTGAGTTTAAAACAAAACCTGACCTCTATCTAATCACTGAAAAACATTATTCTACTAAGTATTCCTATTTCTTGTAAGTATTTCTTATTGTTTCCTATTTTTGATGGTCCTAGAACAAACCAAGATTTATAGTTCTTGGAATAAACCATTTGTTCAATTAATCTCAGTTAATGTTCAAATAATCTTAATTTTAAACAATTAAAATTATTTTATTGCTTGGAATTTAGTGCACAAATTATAACTTTATGGATTTTTAATGGTGCTTTTTGTTGTTATTTTTGCAGCTTTTATAAAAAGAAACATTTTGTTTTATAGAAAAAGATCTAAGTCAAGCATTGGAATGAATTAAGGTTGAGTATCCTAAATGATTAGAGATTATTTCTTTAATAAATGTTTAATTAAACATATTGGTATTTAAAAAAAAAAAAAAATTAACCTAACCTGCAGTACGTATATAGATCATTATAGTTTCCAGCCAAATAATCATTGTTCATACACGTTGATGCACATAATATAACACATAAACATACATATTAACTGCGACTGTTTGCTAAGCTTTAATGACATGCACATTTGCAAACAAACATGTTTGGTGAAGCAAATGTCATACCGAGTCACCCCTGTGTTCCAAATACCTTCTGTATTTATTCACATTAATATCTGACAAATGTTTATTGACACTAAAACGTCATCCTTAAATGATTTCTATGATGAAGTGCTGATGAAAGAGTAAAAAATCTCCTTTTTTATCTCAGCATTTAACTTTACTCTTTTTATCTGAGCATTTACCTCAGAACAGGAGTCAAAACAAAAACTCATAAATGCGGGATATAAACTCAATTGCGAAGGAAAAAGGTCAGAATTGCCAGATATAAACTCACAATAGTAAGGAAAAATGTAAAAATTGTAAAAAAAAAAAAAAAAAAAAAAAAAAAAAGTCAGAATTGTGGAATATAAACTAAATTGTGAGGGAAAAAGTCAGAATTGTCAGATATAAACTTGCAATTGTGAGGAAAAAAACATTAGAATTCTGAGAAACTTGTAATTGTGAGGAAAAAAGAAAGAATTATGAGATATAAACTCGCCATTGTGAGAAACAAGTCGGAACTGTGAGAAAAACACGCAATTTTTAAGAGAAAAGTCAGAATTGCAAGTTTGTTATTCGAATCTGATGTTATTTCTCCCAACTGAGAGTTTATTTCCCACAATTCAAAATTGCAAGTTTTTCTCGCAATTATGAGATAAAGTCAGAATTGTTAGATTTAAAGTCGCAATTATCTTTTTTTTTTTTTTGGAAACAAGCTGCCATGCATGTTAGAATAGAAGCCGTTTGGTTAAGGAAATAGCAGTACTGCATGTCAGCAAAACAATACAATGTTTATCATTATTAAAATGTTCACGATAACTATAGATAAAACATAGTGTTTTTTTTACACTGTATTTATGAAGGTTTAGACAGATTATATAAAAAAAATTGAGACTAGCTGAGGCAATCCAGGATAATTTTACCACTGATTCATTTCTCACCTTGCTTTAATTCTCAAGAACTTCATGAGACATTGAAGAGTTTACCATATCTAAAGTCACCCTTTCAGTCGTGTCATGAAGACAAGAAAATGTCAACTTGAGCAAAACAACCTGGAAGTTGATCTCTCTCATCAATTTTATCCGCAAGACAGGCAGCGAAATCTTCACAACCCTGTCTTGCATGTCGGGTAAATTCTCTGATTTAGGGACGCATGGTAGTGGAGGTTATTTTGAATAATTTGAGTGGCACCTGAGCATGAGACTCTGATGTGTTTTTTTTTGCGTGAAGGCGGCTGAAGTTATTAGACATGGCGCTTTCGATGTAGCGTCTCACTGAAGCAGCAAATTAACACAAAGACACGGCAACACATTAAGAAAATAGGGAAAGGGGGATAGAGAAAAGAAGAAATATCCATTTCGTGCTGTATCCTTCCACTCTCACCTCTCAATTTCCTTCCGCATTTAATCTCACAATCTGTTCAAGTGTCGACACATCCACGTGTGTAATGTGGAACCCATCAGATGTTGATCAGGTAACTGAGAACATTGTTCCTCAGGGGCACAACGCGTCTGTATACAAAACACTCTTCTGAGAGGGTTAAACGAGGTTGAAATGTAATCAGCTTGAAATTGCATTCATAAATCCATAACAGCGCAATATTTTGTTGATGCACTTCTAGTCTCAACGCGACTATTCTGTCTGCAGTTGTGCAGTATTTTAAACAATGAGTCATAACTCTGAAGGCAACACTTTTCATTTAGTATTGAATCTGAGATGCATGTCTTCCTGAGGGACAAAAAGTGATAGGTCAGCTGAATCAAAAGGTTGATTGTCACCATTTACTAATCCTGTTGTTCCAAATCTTCTGTTGTTTTTGTGCAACAAGATAGGCTACTGTACTTTTCCCTTTCTTTTTTTATTTTTTTTTTAAGAAATGTATGAAACTAACATGGTCACTTTACATTATATATAGCACTTGCATTTTGATCTACTGCATTTACATCTCAGATGTCAGTGAATCTCATGCATTTTTAAGTGTACAAGTAATTTTTTAGTTCCACTGTTCATGCAGTTCATATTTCATATTTGATAGTGCAATGTTTACAACAAGTCTCTTTGGGTAAGCAGTTATTATCTAATCATTTATTTGACTTGAATGCAAGTAAATTGGCTCTTTATTAGTTTGCAGTTTTCCCAAACATATTACAATCCCATTTTGGTGTTGCTCATAAAGCGCTTTGAAAAAGCAAGTAAATAAAAGCAACATATTTTACATTTCAGATTTGATCAGTATTTCTCAACACACATGAAGCTTTTTAATGCCTTAATCTTTATTTAATTCAGACTGGTGACACAACATACATTTGTCATACTGCATTGTAAAACAATCATAAGTACCTCCCCTTACACAACGCCATTCTGTTTAATATTATCATGGGTTTATAACCCCTTCACGTGGGATTTTATCAATAAGCCTGCTAAGCATTTGATCATAAATGTGTACATGTGTAAGTAATCATAAATGTGAACATGTGAGAAATGTGCAGAGGACAGCATTGTTCTAATGGATGTGCAAATTCTGCCTCAAAGGGATAGAAACCACATCACGTTACCATCCAATTTGTGTTCCACTCACCAATTACTTTCATGCTCTGCTTCCCCCCATCTCAGCGAAAGGAGATTATCTGTATTGCATCTGAACGCTGCGGTTCCTAATTAAAAAAAAACACAAACGAGAGGCATGTATGCTGATAACACAACTGTGGAAATATGGCCAATGTATAGGTCCCTACGACAATATTTACACATTATGCAATTGTTTTTCTTTGCAGGAAACTAAATATTGAAAATATCAAAAAATGTGACCCTTGGCGAATATGATGTTTGCTGATAATGCTTAACTCTCAACATTGTGATGTATCAGTATTCGAGGTTTCTGTCATATGTGTTCAATTTTGCTAGGTCAGGAATGGAACATGAAATATGACACGTAATGGGTTGATGTTTATAGTATGTTAATATGTATTCCATTTATATTCATTAATATCCCGGTGATGCCAGTGAAGGGGTTCTTGTTAAAATCTTTCTTTAGATAGTCTTAATCTGCTGGTAGCATTTTAGCATTTGCTTGATCACAGATTTTCAAAAATGTCCATATATACTTTTGGTGACACCATATACAATTTTACAAATATATATATATATATATATACACATACATATATATATATATATATATATATATACACACACACATACATATATATATATATATATATATATATATATATATATATATATATATATATATATATATATACACATACATATACATATATATATATATATATATACACACACATACATATATATATATATATATATATATATATATATATATATATACACATACATACATATATATATATATATATATATATACATACATACATACATACATACATACAAGCACACACACACACACACATACATACATACACATACATACATACATACACACACACACACACACACACACACACATACATACACATACGTACACACACACACACACACACACACATATATATATATATTTTATTTTTTATGTATTTTCATGGTTGGTAAGAAATATAACTTTTTTTATTAATTGCCACTGAACAGTTTGAAATATTTAACACGAGAAGAAGATAATCTCCTGACAACCTGCTGTTGTCTTTTTTGAGAGTGTAAAGCCCTATTCGGACGGGATTAGTTTTACGGGGGTAGATGGAGTAATGTAACTTTACCACAGGACGTCTGTAATATTGATGTCCTATTCGGACTGGATTAGAAAGCGTAACCAAACCAGCCCAATGGTCATTAAAAACTAGCCCAAAACCATCCCAATGGCCACCCACAGCCCAAATACCAACAAATAATGAGCGAAATCCTTCCATCTTTAATCCACTGAAAAAATAAAGTCACAAAAAGTCGTTTTAAAGTAGCCCAATTATTAACTCCGCCAGAAGGCCGCGGACCTGGCAACACACAGTCGCGTACGACATTGATTTCTCCGTCAGTTTTGTGTTCTCAGCAAAAGTTTTTCTAATGTTAATACTACGCTGCAATGCATACACATTCAATCAATGTAAATGAATACACCAACAATTACAGTAAATTGTTAAAATTTAAACTTGCACGTGCCTAGCGACGCCCCTGATGGTGGCGTCTGATTTTTTTTAAGTTTGACTAATATATATATATATATATATATATATATATATATATATATATATATATATATATACATATATATATATATATATATATATATATATATATATATATACATATATATATATATATATATATATATATGTAACACACACACACACGTACCTTATACATTATATAATAATAATAATAGGCCACGATATATATATTATATAATATTAATAAAGATATATAAACAAAGATTTGGGTCCAGTTAAACGATTTATTAATGCAATTCATTACATTCTGATGATTGGATTATGTTGGTAATTGGAAATTAACTTAATACAAACAGAAGTTCCGTGCTTCTGAGAACTGCTTGTGACCTTTTCTTTAATGGTCTGTGTCGTCGTATGCAGGATAAACTTGAGGTTTGCCATTGATTTGTTCCACCGCCTAGAAAGCAAGTGAATGCTTCTTCAAGCGCTTCCATATTTAAAAAAACGCGCAAAATTACAGGCAATGATGAAATACTACCGTGTATTTTTTCAGATGGTCTATTCGCACGGGACTAGTATTACCTGAGGTAATTTCTCCGGACCTTTTTACAGAAGGTAAAAGTCGCCGTAATCTTTACTGACATTGTCCGTAATGATTACTGACATGGAGCATTCGGACGGGACTAAAATCACCGAGAAGCTCTGATAAAAATTGCTTTACCCCACGTCCCTATGTTAAACTAATCCCGTCCGAATAGGGCAAGACTGTAATAGTTGCAGTGGAGCTACTGATGTAACCCTGATCTTGGATTAGCATCCCTGCTGCAAGTACAAGCTAAGATCCATGCATCTGTGAAATGCTATAGAAATATATACTTCACCCATCTGGCATCTTTTTGTATGCACTGAAAATGAAATGTTTAATTGTAGAACTATTAACATGTGCATTCTTTACGTATACACTTTGAAGACATCTATTGAATGTATATTTTAAATGATTCATTTTCACATGCAGTACATTTTCAAGAGCTTGTTGCACAAATGCATGCATGCACACACACCAGGTAGCATCTCTCTACTTCTTCCCATCAACTTAATGAAGATGGATTTTACCAATCTATTCCCTGACACCAGAACCAGAACAAGCCAACCCGTCCCCTGTGTGGTGTCATCATCCTCTTCTCCTTCTCCTTTTGCTCTTCTGTTCATTCGCCCAGTATTTCCCTCCCTCCAGAGAATCAGGCTGCCCTGGTGCGCCACCAGAACCAAAAAGCGAAAAGGGTAAGAAATTGTCACCTTCCCTAACAAGACCCTCACCAGACAAAAGAACAACGGCATTAATCATCTGACATTTCAATATTGTATTACCCTTTCTGTTGAAAATCAAGAGGGTCATTAAACTGGTAAAAGGAGACGGGGTTCAGATCAATAGAACAAGCCTCGAACAGAACCTTGAGCTTTACTGCCGTCTACAGATTCAAAGTTGCTGTCAGAAGGTATGATAGGAGACAGCCTTAACTAAGTACCTCTATGTGAAGGGCATGAAGTGGCGTTCAAATTATTGATGAAGAGAACACTTAATCAGTCAGCAATGAATATAAACAGGCACAGACCACCAGAGGGGAGCCCACTTGTAGAATAGTTTGTGATGAGAGCCTCTGGTAGTGTGAGGCTTTGTCTCTGCATACAGTGTTGAATTGCGTACAGTATGTTGAAATGCTTTAAACATGGGTAGAGTTTGAGAATGTGCCTTCCAAATGTTTCCACGTTCTGATTTTGGTACGAGGCACAGGGAAAGTTTTTCTTCAAGGATGAATTAAAAGGAGCGACAGGTTAATAGCGAGAGATACCTCAGTCGTTTCTCTTCGCTTTCACAAACCTCTTCTGGTCGTTTACCCGTGTCTTCATCATCCATCAAGCTGCAGTCGCGTTGTGTCTGTTCAGCAGGTCATTTAACTACAAAAACATGCCAATTTAGCCTGTTTGTGTGTTTGTGAACATCTTCAAACGCTGTTTGGACACGGTCAATCATCGTGCTGTTTTAGCTTGGTAGTTTGTCAGAGTCCATGTCTGTGACTGTGGAGCTCTTAACAAAATAAAAGTGATGAATGAATTGGATGTTGTTGCTTCATTTCATTTGATAGTTTTTTTTTAGATAAAAAACATTCTCCTTGGGAAACTCATACAGTTTATTAGTGTTTTATTAAATAATAATCGCGATTAATTGCATCCAAAATAAGTTTTTGTTTACATAATGTGTGTGTGTGTGTGTGTGTACTTTGTATATTTATTATGTATGTATAAATACATACACGTAAACCATTGCTTTTGGCCAACTGTCACACACCCCATTATGGGACTCACAGCTGAAAGTGCTCTACCTAACTTCAAATTGTAACAGTTTCTTACTTCAGTGTGTTACACACATAATTTTGGTGTCTTTGGAAAGAAAACCCTTTGGGCTTTACTTTTCATCAACCAGATTTGATAATGCTCAAAAATATTAAAAGTTATAGACACTGAAGTGCCTTGACATTTTTTTTTTTTACCACACTGAATTTATTTTTTATTTTATATAAAAATACATAAAATCAGTCCAGGAGCAATCTAGAAAAGTAATGGGTTGAAAGTCACATCTCATGAGTTTCTATTTCAAATCTGAAGAATATATCATGAAAAATGAGATTCCTGCAAATATTTTTCTGAGACTATGTCTAGACCCCCCACCCCCCTAAATATAAAAAATATTTACCAACTGTATTGAAGGCTTCTACAAACTATTTCAGTCATTAAACATACCAGTGCATATTTTTTCAATTATAAAACACTAGACAGAAACTTAGACATCATATAAGTGCTTTATTTGAGCACTAGAAAAATACAATAAGAATAATTTAAGTAAGAAAAATAAATAAAATAATTATTTTTATAATAATTATTTTTAACTTTGTATGCCCATTAAAGAAAATGAGATTGCTAGAAATGCAGCATTTACAATGAACTACAATGAAAATACGTGCTGATGTGCTGATGGCCAGTTATAGAGATGGTAATAACATAAATGCGCCATAAAGTCAATAAACTATCTCTCTATTCATATAGATGGCGTTCATCTATAGCCGTGAGTATACAGTAATAGCAAGCTGAATTGCACCTAAACAGCTGGTAATCATGCAGATACATTCACATTCAACATAAAACACACTCACACTCACACATATATAATATAAAAACTGTTGAAAAAATAAAACAAGCAAAGAAAAAGGCGATCGCTAAGTTCCGCCTCCATCAGCTGACAGGTGCGTCAGATCGCGTCACGAGGGAGCGCCAAAATTCAAATATACTATCTTTCGTTTTTCTTTCACTTTTTTCTTTGTGGATCGCCTCATTCTGTTTGTGACACTGTACGCTGCAAAACGATGCCGTTTTTACTACCAAGACAGTTTCCGACCGTGAGTTATTCCATAACAGACGCAAACAGTTCTGTCGCTGAAGATCTGAAACGTAAACAAAGGAATTATGATCCATATTACAACGTTATTGCTTCGTTGGACTGAACGTGCTCCATGAGATGTCGTTCAGTGGACCCTTACCTTTCTAACTAAACCGGGATTTACAGCTGTGGATGTGTTTATGACTCAGCATTTATGTACAGCGTTTCTAATGTTCATGTTTGTATGTGTACTGCTTACACAAATGTAGCAAATACAGTCTTTATAAGCTTTCCATTGAAAACCAGCGATCTCTCATCGATGCTTGAGGCTTAGATCTTTATAATGATATATAGTTTGTCAAGATCTAATTTGTCCTGTTTCATTTAATCTGTTCGTAAATATTGACAGGTGCGAACAAGGGGAGTTGAGGATACCCAAGTCCAGGTGCAAGTTAACAGGTGAGTTCTTGTTTTATGTCAAGTTTCACAACATGCTTTACACATGGCCAGAACTAACAGTCATTTTTTTTTTATCTGAGGAAAGGAAATCATATTCATCTGGGGCAGCATGAGTGTAAGTAATGAGACAATTTTTTTTTTTTTTTTTTAGTGGAGTATCTCTTTAACTTACTATGCAAAGATAGTCATTCATTGGTATCATTTGATAAAAAAAAAAAAAAAAAACTTCCATTGGTTGAATTCCCTGAAATGTTTAAACAATTTTGCCCTATGTTTCTTTGAGCATCCTCACCGATGCGAGATCTGTTTTTGCATTTACATTTAGTGATGGTTGTAGCTTAGAAATTGCTTCACATTTAATGCTAGCAATAATGATTGTGCTGGAGAGATGGATGAATCAATGAACGAGCAAATGCATGAAGCATTGTTTTGTGCAACTCCTCTTTTGAGATGAAATGGTTCCATGATTTTGTTTCTTTTTAATGCAACATTTAACTGTTTTTGCAAATTAATGTAATAGAGAGGTTCAGTCTGAAACCATTACCATGTGGCATTGTAGGTCTGTAAGGAATCATGCCATTTATCTTCTTGGCATGTCATTCTTTTTAATCATTGGTTTATAGAGACATCTTGATGCATAATTCATCCATTCATTTTCTTTGAAGATTGAGCAGAACGTCTTCGTCAGCAACTGTTGATTGCTTCACACATTTATTTCCAGTCGGTCGCTGTCGATTTGGCTCGTTCCAGCACTTTTGGCAGGGAGATAGTTGCATAAATTTGACTGAGCATCTTCCTGACTATGCGATGGAGCCTTATAATGTAATTGGTGGAAATTAATAATAAAGTTGATGAAAAACTGGCCGTGACTCATTGGCTGATGGGACGGGGGAGGTTACGTCAGCCTGTGAGATGTGCAGGACCGACTGCAGGAAGGAGAGGTGAAGTTCGTCCAGGTTAATTGTAAGGTCTGAGCACGGATGCAGTGAGTTCTGCTGAGCTGAGCACTGGAAGGACTTTTTGAAATGGAGTTTGGTAGCTGTGAGATTCAGGGGAGAACTAGCACTACAGCTGAGAGAAAGATGATTGGAGAAAAGTCGGGCATCGGTTTAATTGAATTCGACAAATTCGTCCACAAAGTTCAGAGAAATTTTCCAGGGAGATGAGCTGTTATTTAAAGTTCTCGCCTTACGCCGCCTTCACACTGGCAGTTGAAATCAGCTCCGTAATACGCAATACGCCCCCAGTGGACGTCGTACACAACGGTGAAAAGTGTTGGAAGCCTCGGAACCGAGTAGAACAAAAATGGCGGAAAGGTTGGAAAGGCTGACAGCGCGACACCCTGAAATACTCCCTGAAATCCTCACCGTTGTTCAGACGCAGCTCACCCACCAGGCGGTGAAACTCCCCGTACTGATACCTCTCTGCCAGGTAGTATTTTACCCACATGGATCTCTTTTTTTTTTTGCTTGCTTCTCCAGTATAGGAGAGCAACAGCAAGAGCATTGACAAGTCTACGATTAGCCATAATATAATTTTCTGGCTGTATGTGAATGAGCGGGAAAATGGCCACAACATTGAATTGTACAATATTTAAATATTTAATTATTTAATTGTATTAACTGCATAAATTACGTTATAAAATCATTAAAATGAAAAAATGACATGACAACTTGTCGTTATAAAATCATTATTTATTTTATTAAAAGTTAAGAATTCAGGTTTGTTTATCAGTACCATAGCAACGCCAACTTCCGCTAAAATTGTCGGATAGGAACCGTCCGTAGCCTTTCGCAAGAGTTCAATCTTTTGAACGCATCCGGATGGCCAACGGACACGATTTTTTTCGCACCGCACTCGTTCGCACCTGGTTCGGACCCATTCGCATGCGGTCTGCGAATCTCCATAGAAAATGAATGACTTCCGGTCGTTTCGCTGCCATATCGGAGCTGATTTCAACTGCCAGTGTGAAGGCGGCGTTAGCAGGAGACACACGCTGTAGAAGGATGTAAAGGAAGAAGGGAGGGAAAAGAAACAAAATGAAATGAGATGAAGGACTAGGGGAATGGTATGAAGTAATAAATGAAGGTTAACTCTTAAAAAATATATATTTTGATAAATATTCTAGTAAAATAAGCTTTTCACTTTGAATGAATATTTAATTCAAAAATGAAAATGTTTCATCCATCCGGGATATAGATGAGTTTGTTTCTTCATCAAAACAGACTTGGAGAAAATTAACATTATATCATTTGCTCTCCAGTGGCTCCTCTGCAGATAATGTGTGCCATCAGAATGAGAGTCCAAATAATCCACAAGCAGTCCACACTACTCCAGTCCATCAATTAAAGTAGGGTGACCAAATGTGCCATTTTCCCAGGTCACGTCCTGGCCAGGATTTCTATATTATATCCGAACTGATTGCACTATATTTAAAATCATTTTCTAACTGTTTTTAAATTCATTTTAAGTAAATGTTTTAATCATTTTAAAAGTTTTAAAATTGCTTGTTTTATTTAAACTTGCCTTGCCTATATTTGCTAAAATATCCACGTTTTGGCTTTGTTTGCGCTGCGCAGACAAATTGTTGTATGACAAAGTACCATGATACTTTGATGTCATACACCGATCGGTATGCTCAATGCTGCTTCAGGTCGAACACTATGTACACATATTTGCATCGCTTTGACCGTTCTCTGTAGATCCCACCTTCTCAAGCACCACGATTGGTAGATTACGTACAATGTCTGCATGTTATTGGTCAAACGATCATTACCTTCATTAAGTATGAAAACAGGAAACCAAAGACAAAACCTGGATATTTTAGGCAATATACTGTAGAAATCCTTAAGTTGAAAAGCTGTGTGTTTGTGATTTAACACACATAATATATTACTAGTGAATAAATGTGATGTTTTATCAACTCTTTGGACTGTCATTCTGACAGCACCCATTCACTGCAGAGGATCCATTGGTGAGCAATTGATGTATTGCTAAATTTCTTAGGAGACAAAGAGAGAAAACGAATTCACTCAACAAATCAAAATCCTGTCATCTCTTCTCCAGAGAAGATGTTCTAAATGAAATGAAGTGATCCGGGTGAATGAGGGTGGTGGGTGAGCAGGTGGGATTGATCTACACGGGTCTCAGTGGGCAGCAGCAGACAGCATACAGCTGTTACTCTTAATTGCTTCCCGTTATGCGTGTGGGGTTAATTAAACCAGTTTGAGTGAAAAATAAGTCATGGATTTAGTAACAAAGGATATTAGGTTAAACCCTACACATCTCCACAGAATGCTTGTCTGTATTAGCTCAGAATTTAGCGTCTCATTTAACTAGCGGGCCCTCGTAAGCCTTGCAACAAAGCTAAACTGGATGGTTTGTTCATTTCATTTTAGCCCGCCTCCATTTTATATCTTGCATTTTCTAGTCAAGCACATGCTGTTTTCAAATAAATGAGCCATTTTCTTTCTGAGTTTGGTGAATCTAACGGCTGTGTGTTTGATAGCAATGAGGGACTCTAATTGATCCAGAGTCATCAGGTACTGGAAGTCATTTCTAGACTGCATAGATTCATGATATTAGCAGCACAGTCAGTGTCTGTGTGTACTAGCTTTAATCACCTGTGCCTCATTGTGCGCAGCATACACACCTTAGCTCATTAAAATGATGGATCGAGCCAGAGGGGAAGCTCTCGGTTGCTCCAGATTTGTTCTCGTTTAAAAGGTGTTTAATAGGGGAACACCTGTGGGGAACTGCTCTCCTTTACTGACAGCAACCAAGATGCCTGGCAGATGCACAAGAAGGCATGTGTTTGACATTTTACTTTCTGTATGTCCCAATATTTGTATGTGGATTTTCAAATGGAGCATGTATATATAGTTGTCATAGTGCAGTGCCGCTCTATAAAGGTTGTGCTGCAAACTATACCTTCACAAAAAAATCGACTTGTCGGTGGGTTGCCCACATGACTAATAGGACTGATATAATGAGGCTGGTTTGGGTTCTGATCATACACATTTATCCAGGGACCTTTATTTGCATGTTTCAAAAAATAGATGGGATACAACAAAATAGGGAACACAAGGCCTTTGTTCAGTGAAAACAATGCTCAGTGCAAATACTAAAATTCATCTTACCATATAGGGTTTTGTATAGTTAGAATAGTAAAATGAATAGGCACACAACAATATTTAGTTTGTTTAGAGAAAATGCTTCCCATATCAACTGTGCACAGGATATATATATATATATATATATTTCCCACAAATTAGTCTAATATGGCCACAACAATTTATAAAGTGTTTTATGGCTAGTATAATATTTTGTAATATTTTATGTCGAATAGTGTTTGTCCTCGGGTGTTAAATCACACATTTGCTGTTTATGCATTGTTAATTTTCTTAGTCAATATATGTCTATTAGTTATTATTTTTTACGTTCTCAGCCCGAAATGTATTCACTGATGAGGGCAAGTAGGCTGTGTTGTGCTGTGTTGCATAATGAAAAAGTTATAAGATAATAGTAATAGTAGTTAATAGTAAAATAAGAAATGTATTGCAATAGTGAAAACATTTGATATTTAAGGACATATTTATTAGCTACTTTTCACTTTATCTCCAGTGTAAAAACTAAAACCAGGTAAGAAACACTGCTACACAGATTTCTATTGTCTGATATTTGTATTTAAAGGGGTCATATGACGTTGCTAAAAAGAACATTATTTGGTGTATTTGGTGTAACACGTTTTGGCGGTTAAGGTAAAAAAAAAAAAAAAAAACACATTATTTTCCATAAAATGTACATAATTGTTGCTCCTCTATGCCCTACCTTTCTGAAACACGTACATTTTTACAAAGCTCATCATTCTGAAAAGCGAGGATTACACTGATTGGCCAGCTATCCAGTGCGTTGGGTTTAGTGGAAAACCTCAAGCGAGTGACGGAAATGTTATGCCTCTTACCATACTGTAATGCATCTCCCGGCATCACTAGACAAAACCAATAAAATCCATTACAAACGAGGCATTTGTTGCATCCAGTGGGGATATAATTAATGATTATAATGACTTATACTGTCTTTGTATACGTAGCATTGCTTATCGCGCTGCGAAAACATAAAACCATATCTGCATTTGTGTTTGGAGAAACGACAGACAACAAGCTCTGCGCTACACTGCTCAAAACTCGCGTTTGAATCAACAGTGGCAAATTCTTTAAATATAAAAACCTTACTTACAGGCTGTGAGTCTGAAGAACCAGACTGTCAAAACCAACTTGCAAAGTTGGAACTGCCCCACTTTATAGAAATGTGAAGGGTTCAAGTGTCAAGTTCAAGTGTGAGTGAATGTATCAGAGTGAATTAATCACAAAACAAGCAGGTCAGTTTCAGTATTTTGATTTTATTTTTCTTCATTTTTTTGTATATGCTTTTTTGTTTTAAGAAACAAATGCTTGCAGATGTCAAATGAATTAACACTCACATCCTCACCTCTTTTAGATCGTGACCAACACAGCCAACCCATGAGAGCCGGGTTCTCAGCCAGCCAATCACGAACACTCCAAATTCTCAAACCGACTCCCACTTCCTGTTAAGTGCATATGTGAATCGAATTTTTTTTAATTTAATAACGGAAATGCACAGGTGGAGCAATACTTTCGTAAACACAACATCCCTGCATTAATTCCTGTATATTTATTTCATTTTTGCAGGATGTCTGGAGCTGGAATGAGAATCTGGAAAAGACACCGGAGGTAAGGATGCAGGGATTCGTTTCCATTCATTCACTCGTTTGTAAACAGCTTATCCTTTTTCTTTTCTCATAACCCTACATCAACAGGTTTAACAAGGCCTTTTGTCATACCGTCCGCGCTCCCCCCGTGTAAGACAAAAAGGTTCATCAATAACATGGTTCAAAATAAAGTTTAGTGATTGTGCTTTTTAAACCAAAGTCAAACATAGAACAACAAACATCGACAATGACAAAAATGAATAACAGTGCATTACAAAAAACAAAAACAAACAAACAATAACTCTCAAAATGTGGCACTTTTCCTGGGGCAGTTTAAACACTATGACAATTTACAACCAGGATGGTGGCTTTAAAAAAAAAAAAGAATTATATTAACTGGCGTAATTTTAAAATTATTCAAATAAGCCAAGGAAGACAAATTTAATGTACCACGATGGATTATAAAAGACAGTTAGATATGTATACACGTGTATGTACATGTCAGCCAGTCCCTTTGTGCCTGGAGTTTCATTACAGTAACAGCTGACTGACAACCTTCTCGCCAGGGTGAACAAAGCCATAATCGTTTTCAGGAGCTAACGGACGCATCATATTGCATTGGAATCTAAACAAAATCGCTTTAGCCCCTCTCATATGCACCCTTCGTTTTTTTTTCTTTTTTTTTTCTTCTTTAAATGCACATTGAAAATTAAGGTAAATAAATGAAGAATGGTTGGTCAGTTTTCCAAACGTGACTCTGGGTCGGTAGTTTTCAGTAAAAGATACTGCCGAGATGGTCAGACTGCGCTGAAGATGGTTGCTGAGGAACTTAAGACAGCCTTTTTTTTTATCTTCAACTCTCCACCATCTGAAAAGAAAAGATCGAAGCATTATAGCAAACATCATACAAGGAAAAAATAAATATGTTCCATCCAAAGAACACAGTATTGTTATTTGACTATTATTTCTATTCTATTATAGTATTTATTTTGAATTTGCTATTATTTATATATTTTTTATTTATTTTTTAAAAATGTTTAAGTTTTTGTAATGTTATGTGCTTTTGTAAAATTTTAGAATTGTGTCAGTTTTTTTTTTGTTAAATTTAAATGTATTGTTTTTATTTCAATTTACATTTTTTGACTAACTTTAATTTTATTAATAAATTTTTTTTATTTCAGTTAGTTGCAAAAGCAACAAGTGTTTCCATCTAATTTTTATTTATTTATTTATTTTTAGTCAATGTTTTTTTTTCAGTTTAAGATTTTCCTATAATATATATATTTCATATTTATTTAAATCACCAAATAACAATGTTAATAGTTTAAATAAAGTTAGGTGACATTCAGCCAAGTATGGTGACCCATACTCAGAATTTGTGCTCTGCATTTAACCCATCCGAAATGCACACACACAGAGCAGTGAACACACACACACACTGTGAGCACACACCCTGAGCAGTGGGCAGCCATTTATGCTGCGGCGCCCAGGGAGCAGTTGGGGGTTCAATGCCTTGCTCAAGGGCACCTAAGTCGTGGTATTGAAGGTGGAGAGAGAACTGTACATGCACTCCCCCACCCACAATTCCTGCCGGCCCTGGACTCGAACTCACAACCTTTCGATTGGTTGTGTCCGACTCTCTAACCATTAGGCCACGACTTCCCACTGTTAAATGAACATTAACAATACCTGTTACAATCACTTTTGCAAAATAACAGGGTGCTCTGGTTTGTATCTTGTCCAAAATATAAATATGGTTAACCAAAGATTGCTATTGACCAATCAGAATCATGTATTCCTTCCAGTTCCAGGCATATTAGAAGTGAGGACGCACCTCAAGCTCCTCCCCTCCTGTCTGGAAGGATCCTATGGTGTTCAGCCCAACATCTGCAGGGTTTCTGCGGGCCCCTGGAGCCCCTTCACCTCTCCGCCGTCCACCGGACCCTCGAGAGGACAGTGAACTGGAGGAGCTGGGGTCTCTTTCTCCACGAGGACTGTGGACAGCTGGGAAAGATGGGCGACTGTAAGGTAGGATGTCCTCTGATCCTGAAAGATACATGAAAATGACAGGTAAGTGACTTGAGTATTATTTAACATAGTATTTATCATCAGAAAAACAGGAGAGTAGCGCAGTACCTGGGTGCTGGCGGCTCTTATGGCCTGCACCGGCATCTTGTTTGCTGCTTTTTCCCGTCCTCTGACCCTTCTGTACATCCTCATGGCCCTCCCGCCGTTCTGAGGAGCTAGTCCGGGTGTCTGAGCCATCCCGGGGTCTGGGTCCGCCCGAACCCGTTCGCTTGTCCTTGCCATCAGCAGAACTGGATCTGGGCGGCATGGCCCCCCGCGGGCCCTCCAGGATGGTTTTGGCGGGGTGTGTTGGAGACTTCAGCATAGCCGGAGGAGGAATCGGAGGAGGGGGGAGATCTGTGAGAAAACAAAAGGGAAAGCATTTATTTTGAATGAATATTTGATATGTTTGACATTATAGCTCACCATCCACTTTATTTTTAACATAAGACAGGTCTGACAATCTGTTACTTAAATGCGAAGAGATATCCACTATCAGAGACTTTTTTGTTTCTTTTTGATAATTTTGGCTGTTAATGCAAACAACATATATTGAGCCAGAAATTTGTATTTTTATTGGAAATGTATTTAATAGTAAAAAAAAAAAAAATTTTATAAATATATATATATATAATATAAAAAGTTAAAAAAAAATTTTTTTTAATTATGTCATTAATAACGTACCCTTATGTCGTTCCAAACCCGTAAGACCTTCGTTTATCTCTGGAACAGTTTAAGATATTTTAGATTTAGTCCGAGAGCTCTCAGTCCCTCCATTGAAAATGTGTGTACGGTATACTGTCCATGTCCAGAAAGGTAAGAAAAACATCATCAAAGTAGTCCATGTGACATCAGAGGGTCAGTTAGAATATTTTGAAGCATCGAAAATACATTTTGTTCCAAAAATAGCAAAAACTTCAACTTTATTCAGCATTGTCTTCTCTTCTGTGTCTGTTGTGAGAGAGTTCAAAACAAAGCAGTTTGACATATCCGGTTCGCGAACGAATCATTCGATGTAACCGGATCTTTTTGAACTAGTTCACCAAATCGAACTGAATATTCAGTTCGATTTGGTGAACTGGTTTTTTGGTTCAAAAAGATCCGGTTACATCGAATGATTAGTTCGCGAACCGGATATGACAAACTGCTTTGTTTTAAACTCTCTCACAACAGACACGGAAGAGAAGACAATGCTGAATAAAGTCGTAGTTTTTGCTATTTTTGGACCAAAATGTATTTTCGATGCTCCAAATATTCTAACTGACCCTCTGATGTCACATGGACTACTTTGATGATGTTTTTCTTACCTTTCTGGACATGGACAGTAGACCGTACACACAGCTTCAATGGAGGGACTGAGAGCTCTCGGACTAAATCTAAAATATCTTAAACTTTGTTCCAAAGATAAATGGAGGTCTTACTGGTTTGGAACGACATGAGGGTGAGTTATTAATGACATAATTTAGATTTTTGGGTGAAATTAATTTACTTTATTAAAATCCATAAACATTTTTAATGAATCCCAGTGCCATTTAAGCATAGAATTATGCATTCTTAGGTAAGGCTTTCATTCTGTTGGCAAGGCGTAAACTTTTTTACTATTTTTAAAATTCTACTTTTTTCGACTGATGGCACAACTTTCTCAGGTTTGGACTATGGAGCAAATACTCCATAGGGAAAAAAAGAAAAGAAAAGAAGTTGTCATTATAATCATGTATGTTTATTAGTATGGATATCAGAGAGTGTGTGTGCATGTACTAATAAATTTGTGTTTATATTTTTTTTATCTGACACAAAAATAATACATCAAAAGGTGACATTTAAAAGGGGTAAAATCCTGAAAATAAAAAACAATTTTGGTAGTTGTAATACAATTGTAAATACAATTGTTTTGAAATACCTCAGTGCATTTTTTTGAGCTGACACGGAAGGGTTAATACATTGTCTTAATACTTTGTATTTTTGAAGTTGGTTTGTAGCACAGTTTTACTGCACTTAGCGGCTAATGAATCAGAAGTCTCGCACATTTAAAGAAAATAGCTTACTTCCGCGTTGCAAAATAAGGTGGATATTCACACATGCTAGTGTCCTTCAGAAGCAGACGTTCAGCTAATTGACACCAGAACTCATTTGTCTGACACCCGGAAGGTGCCATGGAAACACAGCTGTGCTGTTGCATCGCAACCTTCCAAACAGCTGCACGCTGGAGCTCTTTCCCAGCGCGGCGCGGCGCCGCCAGTCAGGCGAGAAACTGTGAATGACGGTTCATCACTGTCACTGGATGTCTCCACACTTCCCGTGCCAGTTATTCAGGGTTGTTTACAATTGCCGTTCTCATTCTTTTGAGCATCATTTAAAAAAGTCGTCCAAGCTCTGTGCGTGACGGATCTGTTAAATTTGTGCCAGAGATATTGAAACCTGATACAATTTCAAATCAACATGCATATAAAATGACACCCCCAATATGCGCCAGAGTCACTAATACACCCGTATTACGCAAACATTGCGTCACTAAGACTCTTGTTGACGAGTTTAAAAAGTGCTAAAATGGTGCTCGGGTGCTGCGTCAACATTTTTACCCGTTCAAGGTCAGAGCACACCTGACGTCCTCACCGAGAACGTGTCTCATTTTGTCGGGGAGAGCTTAGCACTGCTTCATCACTGCTCTGACACTCAGCAAAATATGAGAAGGGTCAGTGGCTGGTGGACATGGATGGTTTTTATAAGCCCTGTGGGGTCTTGCAGTAGTCAGGCGGCGGATCGATGCCAGGGTGAGAGAGACAGGAGCAGAAGAGAGCTGTTAGATTCAGATGAGGGAGGACTCTCTCTCTCTCTCTCTCTCTGCTAGCGCTGCTGTCCGTGTTAGTGTGAGAGCGCCTGCACTGCCGTGAAATTACTAGTAGTGTAAAGCATGTCCTTTCTTGCTTAGATGTGCTATGAATGATTGATGTTTAGTGTTTGAGTGCTTTTTTGCACTCAAAAGTTTGGTGTCAGTAAGATTTTTATTTTTTTAAGATATGAATACTTTTGCTCAACAAGAATACACTAAATATATTAGAAGTGAAATTAAAGACATTAACAATCCAGAGTTGTGTTACAAAATAATGCTCTTTTGAACTGGAAAGAATCCAGAACAAAATGCATACATTTTCACAAAAATATTAAGTCTTACCACTGTTTTCAACATTGATAATAATATGAAATATTCCTTAAGCAAATCAGAATATTAGAATGATTCCTAAAGGATCTTGTGACACTGAAGACTCTGAAGAAGAAAATTCAGCTTTGCATCACAGGAATAAATTACATTTTAATCTGAAAATGAACAGATTAAATGTAAATTACATCTGGAAATAGGTCTTTTAAACTTTAATGCACAATATTGCAATTTTTGCTGTATTTTTGATCAAATAAGTGCAGCCTTGGTGAGCAGAACAGTTATTTAAAAACCCCTTTCTAACCCCAGACTTTGAACAGTAGTTTGTGCCTTTGCAAATGCATCAGCTATTTATAAAATTGATGGTTGAAATGATATTATATAACAGAGTTATAAATCAACTCATACTACTTAACACATGGTATTCAATGCATATAATAATGTTATAATTTATAAATTGTAATATATATATTTTTGATCATTACTAGTAATTGCTTAACATATGCTATTCAAACAGGGGCATAACACCTATTTCTAAAGTTTTATTTTGCCTGGCTGCAGAGAAATGACACAGAACTGCTGTCAACCAACCAGTGTTGCCAAGTCTTTGGTTTTCCTCCAGAATTGGGATACTTTTACTCTGTTGCCACGGGTTGTTTTTTTATTCTGCGGGTTACAGCAATCTCCAGTCACGGAAATGTATGCAACTTGCATTTATTATTCAGTTACTTTTCAGCTGCTTTACAAATTTGCTAACTCGTATTTGCTTCAAAATGTTTGATAACCAAAGATATCCCTCAGCATTCCCGTAGAAAACTTCTCTCGAAATCTGAAAACAAACTTCTAATAGAAACTTGCAAAAGGAGGAAACTAAGACAAAGAGAGAGAAGACGTCTGGAAAAGACTGGCTCTTTTCTCTCCAGACAGAAGTGGAGGCAGATGAAAGGTTAACAGGGCCTTCTGGAGAGGAGTTGGAGGAGGACGAGATAATAAGCCTGGTGTCACCCAAAGCACTGAGCAAACAAGAGCAAAATTAACAGAGGCGGGGGGAGTGCGTGTTTGACGCCTGCTATTTGGGGGGTTGGTAGGCAATCTGCATTTCAGATCATTTAGTTTTGAGTGTGTTTGTGTGAAGTGCATTAAAACGACAACCTTCTACTTCTTTTCCGTGCGAAACGTTGTGTTTAACCCTCCCACACAGGCCTATCAAATCAAATCACACATTCAAGAGAAACTTGAGCTGACACAGACTGATCAATCTGGGTCTTTTCTGCGGCCAACAGCGAACAAAGACGAGAGAGAGGGAGCGGAGGAGATTAGAAGAGGGGGAGGAAGAGATTACAGTGAAGGGAGGGAGAGAAGGACAGATGAGAGGGGCTAGTTGATCTGATAGAGCCGACCAAGGCCTGTGTCTGTCTGATATTAAATCTTAGTGTCAACACACAAGGACAACTGACTCGATGATGAGACGCAGCAGATGAGACCGTGTGCACAAATACACACTCAATACTCACAAATGCGAGCAGAAAGTTTGGATGCGTTTGTGAGCACTTCCTTATGCAGTTCCACACAGATAACCTGACCTTTCTGAAGCCTTCAGAGACGCTTCAGTGAAGTTTTTGCACCTGCTGCAGTTTCATTAGAGACCGCTGCCGTCCCACTCAACTGACCTCTCCATCCCCCTCACTCTTTATGATCCTGTTCTGTGTAGATCAAATGTTTGGAAGATGCTTGTCTTATACTCGTTGTGTGGGTAGTTGATGCATAGCATCCATGGACTTTTTAATCATCTTTATATGAATGTATGACCACCATTTTAAAAGAACACAAGGGCTGTGTGAACAAAATGTTGATGTGTGAAAAAAATGAATTGTTGTAATAAACTGGTCAAAAAGACATCAGTGTCACACAAGTTATCAGTTTGAACTAGTCTAAAATCATTCAGAGCAGCTGTTTACACACTGAATAATGTTCACAGCATAGTCATAAGAAAAATACTACTACTACTGCAACTAATTATATATATATATATATTAGATAAATTAGATTATAATATTAAGCTGAAGAAAAAATAATAATAATGTTACCAAAATGAAAGAATTTGAAAGAAATAATAAAATAATATAAAGTGTAATGTATATCACAAAATGTAAATAATTTTACAATTAAAAAAAACTATTATTTATTATTATTTACAATTTAAAATATTGTAACATCATATTGTAGCATAATAATTTAAAATAATTTTATTTTAATAAATCATTATAAATTAACTTTTGTTTTTATGAAATTATATTTAATATTATGGTAACATTTTAATGTTTGGTTTAAAATTGTCATAAAATATTACAAATTATTTAAATGTGTTTTATTTTATAAAATGTTGTTATCATTATTATTATTAATAATATAACACAAATTATTAAAAATATTATATTTTGTTAACATTTTAATGTTAAATTTAATTTATTATAAAATATTATGAATTGTTTACATTTACATTTATTCATTTAGCAGACACTTTTATCCAAAGCGACTTACTTTTAAATGTATTCTATTTATAAATGGTTAATAATAATAATAATAATAATAATGATAAATGTGGATAAAAGTAGATAAGATTTTAGTATTCATAATTCATGACTAAAAGCATAAGTGTGTGTGGACGTACCCTCTGTGAAGACCTCTCGACGCTGGTAGCCTGTCTGAGCAGCTGGATGTTGTTTTTGTCTCTTTAGGGGCCTCCTCTGACCCGGGGCTGCGCTAACGTTACTGTCTGTGGACACTGGGCTGCCTGGACGGTGTCCCGCAGGGAGGTTTTGGTATTTCCGTGCTGCTGGCGAATTAGAGGACAGAGGGTTTGCTTAGTTCAGCTCTATTAAAGGCCGCAGAATTGACTACAAATGAATTCACCCGCTGTAGAATGTATAGTATTACAGTTAGGGTCTCCATTTAAAACAATTATTCCATTTAAATTCATGAGCAAATATTAGGAATTTTTAATGGGGGAATTCCATATCTTCCACAACTTGGCATTTTCTAGGTAAAACTGAGTATTTTATGGAAAATAATGTAGGCTGGGCTCGAATTTGTCCATAAAAATGGATTCAGGAGTAGGTTTATATTATAAAGCCTGTTTTAATTATGCACAATAACATTTGGACGTTTATTAAGAAAGCATATACATTTTCCAGTACCTCCAGACACTGGAAGCTGATGGTGGCCTTTCCCAGGATGCTTTGCCACGCGTAAACCAGCATATTCGGCCGCAGCTGCCACGGCCTGGGCGAAATCAGCATCGGTAAAGAAAGATCCGTCTGATGAGCTGACGGCGCTGGAGCGACCCGACGAGGCGTTGTCCTCCTCTGAAGCCGAGCCCCAGCCGTTGATCATAGAACCGGTGACGGAGCTCTCCAGATCACAGGTGCTGGAGGCCGGGGTCTGTTCCAGGCCCCGCAGGAGAGCCCTCTGCTGGGGCAAGTGCTGCTGGTGAGGGTGGGTGTGGAGCTGGTGGACTCGAGCCACCTCCGCATCCGTCTCGTCACCCTCATCCTCGTCTTCTTCTTCCTCCAGGCCGTCTGTGTCCAGACCCAGGGGGCTGGAGATGTATCCGTACGTGTGCGGAGGGGAGAGGGGGCGTGGTGGAGGGGGTGGGCTCACCAAGAGTCGCCTAGTGGAGGACGACAGACGTCAAATGTATGAAACTGTAAATAGTTTTAAAATAGAAAAGCATTGTTAAGCTGTTGCAGCTGGTGTACCTGCGCTCGTGTAGGTCAGGGTTCTCCTGCAGCATGGGCTGCATCTCCTCCTGAGGGGACGGGGTGAGGGTCGCGGTGGACTGGTGACTGTAGGACACGGCGGCAGGGGAGGAAGCAGCTCCCCGTACTGGTGGTGTAGGTCCGCGCTCCAGCTCCACCTCTTCCTCCTCCTCTTCTAGCTCGTCAGGTTGCAGATACATACGAGACGGCGGCAAAGGGCACTGCAGGTCTGTGTCATAACTAAAGAGAAAACCAAAAAACAGGTTCATTTTGAAACCTTAAATTGCCAACATTTTTGGACACATCTTGCGATCTTTAGTTTCTAACTTGCATATAATGCGTAATCGTTAGAATTCAATGTTTACCAAAGACTTTTTTGTAAGTTGCTGTACAAACTGACAAATGTCTTTAAAATAATAATAATGACCTTTATTATACATTTATATATTCATGTTATTTAAAAATATTGTTTTAATAATTTTATTGTTTTAATTTGTATTAATATTTTGTTGATTTTTTAATGTACTTAAAATTATATTTAAAATAATATTATCTTAAAGTTTTATTTATACTAATTTAAAATTACTATTAATATTTATTAATAATGTTATTTATATATATATTTTTTTCTTTTGATTTGTATTATTAATATTTATTAATTTAATAATATTACTTTATTTTTAAAGTATTTCTTAAAGTGTGTGTGTGTGTGTGTGTGTATATATACACCCACACACACACACACACAGAAATATATAAATACATGATAACTCATTTACAAATAATACAAATTCATTTAAAATGCTGTGTGTACATATGACTGTATTGGTTAAAAAAATCTGAAATACATAAACTATGAATGTAAATCCTAATGTGCATTGTAAGCATACTGTACATCATAAGTGAAAAGCTTTGTGTGTTGCTCTAACCTGTCATCCATCGTGAGCGTGTATTCCTGACATGGAGGTGGATTAACCGGAGGAGGAGGCAACAGTTCAGTCCAGTTCATTGGGTTCTGTTTGAACTGTTTAGTTGATCGGCCACCTTTCTTCTGTCCTTGACTTCCTGTAAAGCAAAAATAAATAAATAATACATATTCAATGTGATACAAACAAAGCTATATCAACTCCAAGCCCACAATGCCATTCACATTTATAAATTAATTTGATTGCAAACTAAAATACTGTAATAAGTTCTGGTTCATTTCTTTTTCTGTTAGATTGTTTGCGTGCTTGATGCATGTGTGAAACAAATGGCACTTTTACACTCAGGAGAAGCAACATTAATGACACCCACGGCATTATTGATGTGGTATAAAACGCTTTTGTGCCTTATCTCTCTATTTGTAATTAACGTTGCGCCCTCCATCAAAAAATGAGTCATTTTTCAAAACTAACACTCTCCATTGCCCAGAGGAGAGGTAGAGAGAGAGAGAGCATTAAAAAGAGAAACATTGGAGGCCAATTAACAGAAAGGAATTAAAATTCAGAGCCAATGAGCTGTGAGGACCTCCACGCACTCACACCTTCTCTTTAATTACCTGAACTTCAAATACAATATGAAAATAGATATGATGCATTACGCCGGCAGCCTTGCATACACCGCAGAATGGGCCTCATTTATCTTTGTCCCGCAACAAACACCGGCTTTCTGACAACATTATCCCCCTTTCTTTGAGTCGGGTGGATGAACGCCAGAGTAATTAATGACGGTGTGGCGAATAGCAAAAAGGGAGGGGGGACAGCCTCCGAATCAGATACATCCCGGAAAATGTGGCAGACCTTCGAAATCTCCAGGGAACATGGTTTTAACTAAAGGAATTAGTACTGAGAGAGAGATTGTTGCTGCCGTTTAAAATCACTCGTGCACCTCAGAAATCATGAGGAAGAATCGCCTCCTTTTGTTCGGACACAACTGTTTCTCTTCGTTCCCCGGAGTTTCTCAACAATCAGTGAGCAATTTGTAAATGTCCTGTTTTGCATATGATTTACTGCCTCTTAAAGGGATGAAAAGGCTCTAAAATAATGGAAACGAGAAGAAATAAGAATAATGCGATAAATTGCAGGCAAACTGTTTAGGAGGTTATGTCTGCAGGTTTTTATGACTACTTGGTTGAATGGATGGATGGATAAATAACAGAACTTTAGAATGATGTATGGATGGATGGATAAATAACAGAACTTTAGAAGGATGGATGGATGGATAAATAACAGAACTTTAGAAGGATGGATGGATGGATGGATAAATAACAGAACTTTAGAAGGATGGATGGATAAATAACAGAACTTTAGAAGGATGGATGGATGGATGGATAAATAACAGAACTTTAGAAGGATGGATGGATGGATAAATAACAGAACTTTAGAAGGATGGATGGATGGATGGATAAATAACAGAACTTTAGAAGGATGGATGGATGGATGGATGGATAAATAACAGAACTTTAGAAGGATGGATGGATGGATGGATAAATAACAGAACTTTGGATGGATGGATGGAAGGGTAACAAAACGATTGATGGATGGACAGACAGACGGTTGGGTGGGTGGGTGGGTGGGTGGCTGTGTGTTTAGATAGATAGATAGATAGATAGATAGAGGACGGACAAACGGATGGATGGACAGACAGATAGATAGATAGATATATAGATAGTGATGGATGTCTTACCAGAGGTGCTGCTCCCCCTGTCGGAGCTGCTGTAGGTTCCTCCTGTGAGGACGTCCTGGGCTTGGTTATAGGGGATGGTGCCTGAGACGGGCCCCTCACCTCGATAGTGGTCTAAGGGATTGCAGTCAAAAGATTTTGAGTTGTAGTTTTTATTATACATACAGGTAAGGCATTATGAGCCAGTCCTTTACATACCAGAGTAAATGGGGAAACAAATTGTGAAATAGACAAATGAAAGCTCTTATAAAATTCAGACACTTCAATGCAGAATGCTTCAGAGTGGAACATCAGACAGTCGAGTGGTAAAAGGTTACAAAAGGGTTTCAGTCATAAGCTGTTATGACTTGTTGGTGACTGGTTTCAATTGTCTAACAAGTGTGAAATATCACACCCACACGCAGTTAGATTCATGCAAGTTGAGTCAAAAAGCAAACACAATGACCTTTTTAGTGGCTCAATATGAAGCAGCAGATAATGGATAGCTTTGATAGCTTTGAGCTTGAGTTACATTCCCCCTTATTTGTACAGTAATCTAAGATCTCTGGCATCACACTGTTCTGAGACATCCAACACTTTACGGTCTACTCTTTACCTTCATCCCCATCCAAACAGTAAAACAACAGTTATAAATATGGATTAAGTTTACTAGCAGAGCACAGAGTTGAATTACAAATATACGCAATATGAGCAACCGTGACGGATAAAAAGGGGGTTAGAATGTGAAAAAGCTACATGTAAAGGTGCCAGGGAGGCTATCAGGAATCAAAATCATGTAAAGCTTTTATTGTGGTCTGAATATGAGGAGACAACAGAACAACAAGACAAGAAGAGCAGTAATTTGATGACGCACCTTTGTGGTAAACTGAGAAAAACATGGCATGGGTTTCTTTGAAGAGCATGAGCTAGTGTTTAAAATCAAATTCAAATAAATCTGCCTTTAATTTTTGGGGACCGCATGGAAATCCACAAAACTCACCCTTGTTCAGTTTGTTTTGCTCCATGATGTTATACTGCAGTGGCGTGTTGATGTCAGCCTGTTTTTGAGGCGTTCCCTGGCTGCTCTTCCAGCTCTGCTTCTCATTAAACTCAGCACTTCCTCCTCCACTTCCACCGCTGCTGCTGTTCACGTTGTTGTTGGCCAGGCTGGACTGGATGAGCTGGGTGGTGGCGTAGGGCGTAGGTTGACCACCAGGACCCACGAAACGGCCGTCCTTTAGGTTGGGGCTGTTGAAGGTCTTCATCTCGTTGATCTTGTTGGAGAGGTCCACGTCGCTGTAAAGGCCCGTGTCGGGAGCTAGAAGGTTGCTGGCTTTGTTGTCCACCTGGTTGCTGTAGTTGGCGATGCAGTCGGCTGGATGATAGAAGAGGAGTAAGACATTTTGACAGCCAAAGGACTGTTTAGGATCTAAGGATAAACCTGGATTCTGCTATGTTGTAGCTATTGATGTACTGATCAGACTGAAGCGCTTTTAAAATAAGGGGATATTTACAGAGATTCACGGAGTGAAGACAGTAAGCTGGTGAATTCTAATTAGCTTTATACCAACAAGAATGAAAAAGGACACTTGAAACCAGAAATTTCTAAGATAATGTTGAATACTCGAAATACAAGATAACACTCATTTCATCAGAATCAATGACACTGTACAACGATCCTCCTCCTCCTTCCTCGTCCACGACACAAGCCAAGCGTGTCACTTTGAGTTTCCCGAGCAGCCATGAAAAAGGCATCCCAGCTCATCAAGCAGGATGTTCTAACACGTCCGAATCAAAAGCCTCCGAAACGGGGAACGCTGTAAAAGACCATCCTCTGACAGATCCAATTTTCCCCAGCTCATAAAATATTCAAATCCTCCCCGGGATCTGAGCGAGAAGCTTGGCGCGTAAATACGGCGGCCTGCCACCGGAAGGATTTCGAGCGTGGCTCGTGTTTCCACAAGAAGAAACGGCTCTGCACTTCAAAGGTTGACGTATCAATGATAAAATATCCCATGGAATGAGACAAACTAAGTCGTCTTTCCAGAGAAGCCCTGTGGGTACTGATCCGGTTAATATCCTGGAGATTTTTTAGTATTTGGCACACCAGGCAAGCGGGTGTCAAGCTTTTAAAATGTCATGCTGTGAGAATCACTCAACATTTATCCTTCATTCCTGCTTTGATGAAGGTGACAGGGATAAAATCTAGTGTTAGTGAAAACACACTCCCAATAAATGGATATCAAAGGCAAAGCCAAGGTTTCTGGGGTTAAAAAAGCTCCATCTACGGTTTCTGTGGATGGTCTGAACAAGCACAAAACCTAATCCTCAGGCCTATCCATAAATATGGTAGCTAATTTCTTAAATTCAATAGAAAGACATTTTCTAAAAGGATTGGATGCATTTAAGGGTCCCTTATGAATGAAATACTCTTAGTCAACGGCTTAGTCGCACTTGCTGATAGCTGAGAACAAAAAAAGCTCTTATAGTGACACTTAAATATCTTTAAATTAACCAACAGTGACACCGCTGTCCAAACTAAGAGTTGCTTTGTGAAAACTGGGTAACTCTGTCTATTAACGCCGCTCTGTCACTTTTAGTGTGTGTCTCTGTGGACTAGCGAGTCAACCTGGTGTTCTTTTGTTTGTAAAGTAACTTGCTGACTCCTGAAATAAAGCCACCTGGAGGTGCTCCATCACTCCTTCTCTTTCCTCGCCCCCTCTCTTTTTTTTCTCTCTCTCAGGTCTATTTTGACCTCTGTAGCAGCTCCTTGTTTCCTGAATAAGCGAGCACTTAGAGAAACTGCATTAAAAGGTTCTAACGGTGGTATGGAAATCAGACGGCTGATTGGATTAGCTGGACTACAGCCTGCGGGGCCTTTTCAGTATCGGCCGCTTTTATTTTCCCAAAAATGTCCAGGTTCCAACAAATCACACACACGCAGTTGTGTGTCAGAGGAAGGACACGATACTTGAGTTGCGTTCCATTCAACTTGGAAAGTTGGAATTTCCAACTTGGATAGACGTACTAGAATGTACTGCTTCCAAGTTGGAAACTACAGTGGAAATTAATAAGCCCAAACGTCAACGGGATTTACGAAAACGTCGTTGCACAAACAATGTGGTATAAGGGGGAAATCTGCACCGTTAATGGTAAACGATTGCTTTAAATCAATTTAAACAAGTCCTTGAGTCACAGTTAATAAATTAAAAACAGTTTTTCTAGTCATTAGCAATTATTTTCCTCATTTAAGAATCAATCTCTTCCAGTAGTAGTATTGTAATAAAAAAAAAAACTTGAAAAAAAATCTCTACTTGTAATTTTCCCTCTATACATGGAGCATAGCATTATGCTTTTGAACACTTCTGCAACAGCTATACTCCTACACACACACACACACACACACACCTGGGCGGCTGTAGGTGGCCAGGTTGCTGTCACTGTTTCCGTTGCTGCCGGTGCAGCAGTTGATGGGGCAGTCATTGTGATTGGAGCAGCTGTTCGGCCATGTGTCCGCGAGCCAGGGCTGGGTAGCTGGTTCACCTATATTCAACAAACCTGGCCTGGAAAACACAGACACATGGTGATTTATTACTAATGTTAACTTGGAAGTGGTACATGCACACTGTATCATCATGATCAGTAGTGTTAATTGCCGATTCATTTTTGAACTGTTATTGCCACAATTATGGACAGCAATCAATCAGCCTGACACAGCACCACTGGTGTGAGTTTTGAGCATGGTTAACAGTTTGTTGAACAATGGCAGGCCGAGGGAAGGCTATTCTGTTTGATGGCACAGAAATTACACGCTTCAGCTTTAAATAGGAAGCCCATCCCATCTCCTTGTATCCCAGTGCATCTCTCAGTGCATTAGGCTGTATCTGTGCTAAATGGATTGCGTTTGCTTGACTTGCTCATGGCTGATGACACCGTTTCCCTGAGGCCCCGTGACCGGATAACCCAAGTGCTAGAGAACATTGCTGCTCCAGCCTGGGAAAGAAAAACACGAATGAACCCAGCCATCGCTAAAGGAAGAGCTTGGAGCTCCCAGCGCATGCCAGGGTGTCACAGTCAATCAGCGTGATCTCAAGAGCTGGAGAAGCTCTGTTTAAAGGCATATATGAATTCATCCACAGTAACCGTTTCTATCAAATCTTACAGTTGAAGTCATTTTTATTTCAGAACACTGATTTATGTTTGATAGTTAGCTTTCAAGGTCACATTAGAATGCTTCTGAGGAGAAAAGGGAAGTTTTTTTCCAGGAACACTTATCAAAGACACAAAAAGAACATCAAAGAAAGAGTTTTGTGCAATGAATCTTCAACGTGATGCTTCAAAGTAAACGCGGCTTCCTCTTCTCTAGTTCGTTCCGTATCCCTGCAGCAGGGTATGTCTCTTTCTTTTATTTTTCTAACAGACTCTTTAGCTTCAAAAGGTTTAAACCTTTCCTTTAGGCAAGGACAAAGACCTGCTTGATTAAAAGAAAAAAAATGACTCAAAGGGAAAGACACACACTAAGCATCGTCTGCAACTATTTGAACGAGGTGCACAAATGCACACATGGTCCAGTGTAAACGGTGAAATGAATTGGTTGTAAATGATTGCATTAGCAGGGTAGAAATGGAGGGCTTTTGTTTCATCTGGGTTCTGCAGGGCTCTGTCTCACTGCACAATCTCCAAAAATGTCTTTGCAAAGACAAAAATGCCCCCTAGTGTCAATAAAATGCTGTTACACTACAGTACACACCCTTCACATGGACACTGTTAGCTTCTGATTATTAACTTCGGAGTGTCGGATAACAAAATGTGTGTTTTATTAAACATCTCACCTTCCAGCACTGCTGACGGCTTCTCCTCCTCTCTGATAAGCCACTGTAGATAAAAGAGGTTTACATTAATGAGAAAAAATAACACGGAAAACATGTGATTAAATAAATATCTTGCAGTCAAAGGGCAAAGAAAACTTCCACAGAATAGAAAAACTCCTACAGTTTAGGAGTGATGGCAGATTTTTGATTTCCGGGTGAGCTCTTTAACGAGCATATTTTGTTGGCCTTGTATTTTCTTTCATATCTTACAAGCTCCTGCATTTTGCTTAAAACCAGTGAGCGTGTGGAATTAAAGCTTGTTCGGTTTGCTCCTCTCTCATCTCTTTGATAGAAACCTCCCATAACCAGGTGAGTCAACAGCGGTTACAGAAAGATCGCATGAGATGAGATAATGAAAGGGTCTAAGCGTCTTTCTCTGGTATGTAAAAGTCATCCGAGTTCAGTCCTTACGCTAGCCGGCTCCTCTCTTCGTCTAATTGGCCACAAGACTTCTGATGTCACAGTTTTGGGATCATTAGGATCAGCCGCTCTGCCGCTTCTAACAGCCCTCTTTAGTCAAGCACTCTTCTCTTTAAGCATTTCCTCCCTCTCTGTCTTTTATTTTTGACTTCTTTTTATGCTGACAAGTCCATGCGCCTGAACTTCTCTTTGATTATCCATGTAAACTCAGACTGGGGTTCCTTTCTTGTGGGGAGATGTATTTTTAAAAAGAGGCCGTGCCTCCCACGCTTCGCCTGTGTCATATTTGTTTGGAGTTCTGCTGTGCAGAACGAACGTGACTGAAGGGAGTGTGTTGAGGGACACTTCATTACAACGGCAGAGAAACATTATACTGCCGTGCGCTTTCTAACTCCAGCGGACAGGAAGTCGTCAGGGATTGTGGGAATTCTGGGCATATGTGCTGTGAGGAGGGTGTGATTACCTGTGGGGGTGAAGGTGAAGGAGGGCACTGCAGACACACAGAACAAAGAGAAAGAAAAAGAGCACATTAATTATTCATCAGATTCATAATTATTATTCAGAAATTCATTATTAATCAAAGCAGCACTGTGCATTAAACTTAAATATTTATGCAGTTATTGGAAAAAGTTTTCAAAAAGGCAATTTTGATTATATTTTACAGTCTCTGGTGTAACGAGTCTGTTACCAATTACTCTGAACACTGAAACCTCATCACAAATACACAGTTCATTTCATTCCCCTCGTCATCTGAACTCTGTGGTTTAACAGTTGTGGGTTTGTGCGTCTGATTAATTGTACATATATCAGAGACAAGAGGAAAATATTGATATCCAAAGTTTCTGATGAACTGCAAGGCCGACCGCAATGCTAGGATTGTGTAGATGTTTCTATTTAAGCATGTTGATATGCAGTTGCTAGGGTGTTCTGGGAGGTTGTTTACTGGCCCAGGTAAAAAAATAATATATATATATATATATATATATATATATATATATATATATATATATATATATATATATATATATATATATATATATATATATATATATGTGTGTGTGTGTGTGTGTGTGTGTGTGTGTGTGTGTGTGCTCTTGTTTTTGTGACATATCAGGACACAACTCTGTATAATGACATGGGTATGACACAGGTATTACAAGGAGAGGGTGACTTATGAGGACATAACCCATGTCCCCATTTTTCAAAACGCTTATAAATCATACAGAATTATTATTATTTTTTTTTTGAGAAAGTAAAAATGAAAGTTTCCTGTGAGGGTTAGGGTTAGGTGTAGGGTTGGTGTAGGGCCATAGAATATACAGTTTGTACAGTATAAAAACCATTACGCCTATGGGATGTCCCCACTTTTCACAAAAACAAACACACACACACACACACACACACGTGTGTTTGTGTGTGTGTGTGGCTTAATTATAAATTGAAAGAATTATTCCTCTATTTTATCTATTTTTAACATGCACTAAATAAAAGGTCTACTAATACTTGCCACAAAATCTCCACGAAGTTAGACATTTACATATTTAAACATTATAATAAATCATATGTAATATTGTATCATACTGATATATATAAAAGAATATAATTTTAGTAATAGTAAATGCATATTAATATAATCAAATATAAAACAAACAAACAACAATAATAATAATGTATTTTAAATTAATATAATCAAATAAAATAAACATTTCATAATTAAATACAATAATTATAATTATTATAAGATACCCAAACATGTGACATGTGAACTGCAAGAATTCAGCTGCACTCTAACAGTGCACTTTATTAACTTTGACTTAAATCTATTATAATAAATCATGTAATATTATATTGCATTATTATACATAAAAATATAATTTAATTATATTAATAATATACATGTATTATGTATTATTAATAAATGTAACAAACAAATAAAAAATTATAAATGTATTCTAAATTATCAGAATTAAAATTAACATTTACATTATTAACATAATTAATAATAATAATATACCCAATTATGTGACGTGAATTGTAAGAACTCGTGCCAGGCTGCAGTCTAACAGTGTACTTTATTAACTTTGACTTCAATCTATTATAACATATGCCCTCGATCTGATGTGAAATCTAGTTTCCTTCATGTTGATCAAAGACTTCAATAAGCAGATGATGCAACACAGTTGAATCAATCTGAGAAATATGGGGTCAGAATTCATAATAAACAGCTCATCAGAAACATCAAAGTATCTGTGCAGGAAGCTGCTGCGCGTGATGCTGTCAGGATTGTTTTTTGGCAGCATTACACCAATACATCAGAATTCAACACCTGCTGTCTTCACCTTCTCATCTTCATGTATTTACGGGAAAACAACCTTTAAAATTGTCAGCCGCTGCCGTCCTTTTCAAATGTCACATTTATCGGCTGCGCTCGTCTGATTCTTAGCAGTGCTTTGAGAAAAGATGAATCTAATAGATTGGGTCGTTTTTTGATGATTTTATCCTGTATGCATGAAGGTTTTGAAGCAAAGTAGATCAATGCTTGGCAGGCCAAATGCAGCATGGGAAAAAGATCATTTGGTGGACGATAAATCAAATCTCAGGAGTCTGGGGATGATCAGTGTTTTTAAACAATTTAACACATTCACATCTTAACACACATGTACATCACACACACACTGCAAGATTATCCATCTCTCCCCATCATCCCGGTCCACCCGGAGAGCAGATTCCCACTTCATGTGTTTCTATCATCCTCCTCTGCTCAAACACGTTCACGCTCGAGCCTTGCAGCTACTGGTTCAAACATAGCAAACCTGTGCTTTCTCCTGGTTTTCACAGTATTTGCAGGAAGCGGGAGTGTCTTTAGTAGCTCAACAGATGCTAAAACCAATGAAAATTGGTGCTACATGATGACAAATGTCCTTTTTGCAGTCTCACTTGCTTGAAGGCACAAAAAAGCACTACTTTTCTATGTACCTTCTGGGTTATAACATTTAAGCATAATGCATAAATGAGGACTTAAGATTTTTTTTCCTGCTTAATGTGTACTGAAAATATCAACAACAAAAAAAACTCTTCTTTAAAGTGCAATATAAAGCTTTTATACAATAGTTATAAAATATATATTATATGTTATATACATCGTTTAATAAGTAACTTTTGTTGTAAGGTTAGTATAAAATTAAAATTAAGAATACTTTTGAATATATATATATATATATATATATATATATATATATATATATATTCAAAAGTATTCTTAATTTTAATATATATATATATATATATATATATATATATATATATATATAATATTTAAAAACTTTAAAATACCTTGTGCATTCTTTAAAGTGAAATATATAGTTTATATATCATACATACCATGTATATATATTATATATACCTTTATATATATATATAAGTTTAATAAATTATCTAAAACATTTTTAAAGTTAGTATAAAATAAATAAAATGTAAAATAATTTGTTTTATTTATTTAATACTAACATTAAAATACCTTTAGTTTATTATAAATAATGTAGTAGGTTTTTGTTTGTATTTTTATAAGTGAAGCTTCCAAGACAAGATAACTTGGTTATAACTAGACTAGGAGACGACCAGACTAGATCATGTTTAGTTTTGCAAGCCATAAAAGTACATATCCACATGCAAGGCTTAATGTTGAGACCTGCAAACCCTTTTTGTTGTGTGTGTGTGTGTGTGTGCGTTTATATACTATATATTCATATATATATATATATATATATATATATATATATATATATATATTCATATATATATATTCATATATATATATATATATATATATATATATATATATATATAATTCCATTAACATTTAGAAAGAACGTCTTTTAAAAAGCTGCCTGTCAGTCTTGTGCGGTTGTTGAAACAAGATGTTGTGGAGTCATCCTGCTAAATGAATTCAGGTGCTCTCAACCTTGAAAAATGGACATATTCATTTTGGCTTTTTTCTGCTCTTGTGGTCGACACGTTCAATTAACTTGAATGCAGCCCAGCCTTGGGAGTCTATGAATGCGAACGCTAATGAATGGCTTGGATCTTTTCCTTTAGATTCCTGCCAATAAACATTCCATTAGCTTCATGTCCTTGAGACACACATCGGGGGAAAAAAACGGCATTGTTCCGTTCTCAGTCATCTCTTCAATGAAACAGAAAACAGAAAGAAAGCAAAAGCTGCTCTGAATTCAGACTGTAAAGGATCCGCCACGATTCATCAGGGTCGAGAGAGGAAACGGCTTTTTAAAACAAAATCTGAATTCTGTGGCTATGGATCGGGTTTAACTAATTCAGGAAAAGTATTATATAAGTATAAAATAGGCTGATGTTTGGGATTAAACCTGAGATTACAAATTCAAACACGAGCAGCTGCACAGCTCGAGGCCAAACACTAAACCAGAGACACTACAGGCCAAAGAAAGAAAGAACAGTTGATAAGAAAACGAATAAACATCTGCCTCTGACTAACACAAACTCAATATTAAAAGATCAGCTAGAAGTCTTCTGTTTAAGACGAGACACACTTTAATGACAGCTCAGGGATTCATAATTATTAGGTTGGAGTGACTAGCCTCCTACTGATGTTATATTTGATGTGTTTCTAAATCATTATATGGGAACAGACTGTTGTGTAGCACCAGCGCTAAAAGAGAACGGAAGTTCAAGCTGTCTGGGCTGACCTTTGCGGATGCCGGCGTAGCTGCTGCTCAGGCCGTTCCTCTTCTTGCGGTGACGGTAAAGCCAGATGCTGAAGACCATGAGGATGATCCAGCAGGCCGCGCCGATGCCCGCGATGAAGGCCGGCTGACGCACCACGTCTGAGATCTGCTGGGAAATCGTATTGTCATCGTCCGGCGGAGGCGAAAGAACACGGCCTGACGAGTCTGAGAGAAAGAGACCATGAGGAATGAGAAAAAATCATTTGATAGAACCATAACACGGATGCAATAATTAAAGGTCAAATAAACCTGCAGAATGCTGTCAGATTAAAAATCTATAACTATAATAGTAAAACCATTTAATATAACAGACAACTAAAGAATAATTGCAAACCAAAAATAATCAAATAAAATAAATTACATCACTTTTTTTCTTTCTTTTTTTTTTTTTTGCATGACAACTTTTTTAACTCAATATTCCATTAAATTTGTAAAACTTTTTATATAATTGTATTTACTAAAATAAGATAATAAATTCATTAATAGACATAGTATAAATAAAAATGACATATTATATAAATATTCTTTGCATGTCACAGAACTTGTTTAATGCAAAACATTCCTTTAAATTTGTAAAAGATTATACAGAAAATGTTTATTGTTAATACCAACAGCAGTAGCAATAATAATTTTAGTCAAAAATAACACTATAATTCTACTTCAAACATAAAACGGCAATAGAAAAAATATGGATGAAATCACAATTTAGTTTCATTCAGAGCTGTTCATTTTTCTTTATGTTTCATAATGGGAATTTTGCTAAATACTGACTTTGAACTGGAATAAGAAGTTTAAAAAGTGTGTTCAGTACTTTTATATATTATTTAAAAGATGAATTATGAATGACAAGCTGATGTCTGCAGACAGCGGCTCGTCATTCATAATTCAACTTTTACATAATATGTAAAAGCTCTAAACACACTCTTTTTTAATTGTCCATGAAGAACTGCAACCACAAAGCAACTTCTCTTCTGTGCTGTCGCTCTCGGTTGCCCTCTCTTATTTCTACTTTAAAGAGAAACTAGCGCTGTCAAACCGGAAAAAAAACTCATTCCATTGACTTCTTTCTTTTTTTCATCTTTTCCCCTTCCTCCCTGCATTTCATGTGGGCGTCACTTTCATCTTTTTAACTATGTTCAGTTTTTGTCTTTTTTGATATTTTTTTAGCTGGGGGCAGACAGGTTCTCCCAAAGCCTGAACATCTCTCTCTCAGTCTGTGCTCTGTACTTCGTGTCTCAGAGGTGTTGTTTGTTGTTCGGTTGTGACTGAGACTCCGCTGAGAGGCCAGGACAGGACGGGCCAGGACAGGACAGGACAGGACAGGACAGGTGCGTAGGATGCGGAGATGCAAGCAAGCTCACGGTATGACAAATGTAAATTACCTAAATTCTGAATTTACCCTGCAATAAGTTAGCCAAGGTACTTTTTCAAATACTGCACATTCGTTTTCTATTTACTTTTTAAGTAGCAAGTACAAAAACCTCACCCTTGGTCGTCATAGTCATGTAGACCAACATACATGCACAATATACTGCTTACTACTAAAAACAGCTTGGTCTAACACTACAACAACAGTTGCTTTATATCAAGTCCAAATGTTGATCAACTGTTTTTCTTAGCATACTTTACTGTATGAGTCTCTCTTTGTGCATCCAACAGTGTTTCAAAAGACCATTTAATCTCTCTCAGTCAAATGAATGACTATAAACTAGTTTCTGACAGCAGTGATTGGCATCTTATTAAAACCAGATTTGCATAAACGGATGGCCTATTATCCACCTGTATCCATTGGCACAACACCAGGCTGCGTCACAATCACTTCCATTCAGTGCAGTTTAACCGCTGCCACCGATGTCTCCAGGCTGAACAAGTTAAAGCTGGTAAGTTAATGGAGAATTAATAATGGAGAATTAAACTTAAAGCAATTAAAGGCTTTGCAGCACTAAAGTATACTGCACTTTACTTGACGTCTCCTTTATTCTCAGATGAGAATGAGGACTCTGATAAGGCTGTTTTTGTAAATTACATACTTCTTGATGGCTAACCACAAAGCAAGTTACAACCACGCTATTCACAAGTGTAAACTGTATGTTTTTTAAAGCGCAGGCCTTAAATAATGTCCATTATCACAAACCTTTCCGGGTGTTAAAATGGGCCGGTAGCTGTTTGTTGTTTCTCTGTAACCAGTTATCAGACTCAACTATTCATATTGTGCTCTTCTTTAGCTGCTAGTATTGAATAACAGTGGTCTGGCAGAGTCGAGCGTCTCGGTTAACCAGAACAGCATCCCGGTCCGACTTACCCAGCTGGAAGGACGTAGCCTCGCTCTTGACCCCGGGACCGGCCCCGGTGCTGGCTGCCACCACCACCCTGTACGTGACCCCTGAGAGCAGGCCGGGAATCAGAACCGAGTGTGTGGATCCATCCACCGTGCGGTTAATGTGGTATCGGCTTTCATTACCCAGACACCAGATCTGAGGGGGAAAGTCAAGAAAACAAGCAGTTAACACTTATTCAACATAAATAATTTTGATTAACAAGTCTTTTCCGAAAGGGTGAACCTTTTTAAGTGATACTTACAATTTAACATGTCAAATGTTTGGGCACACATAATTTATGATTAATATTTTGGACATCTCAATAGTCTAAACAACTCTTTAACTATGAAAAAACACAAATGTAAGTATAGAAATTATGTAGTGTCCATTAAAAAACTTTTGTTTTTATTTCATGTTATTATTAACAGCATTAGCATTATTATAATATAATTTAAAGCATAAATAGTAATAATAATATTTTTTACACACAGGTTTGGACACACTTGACTGAATTTATGCTTCACATGATCCTAATAATAATAATAATAATAATAATTGGTAAAAATAAAATAATTTCGAGGATTAAAAGAAGTCTTTGAAAAAATATTTTATAAGATCACGAGAACCATAATTTCAGTCAAGTTTAATCAAAACTGTGTAAAAAAAAAAAAAAAAAAAATTACTATTTATAAATCTGTGCATTTCTATATTTTGTCTACAAAACGTATTTTAAAGAATTTAAACAAGTCTTTAAAACAAAATATTTTTTATCATCATAAGAGGCATGGATTCAGTCAAGCGTTTCAAAACCTATGTATAATAATAATAATAATAACAACGTTTAAATAGTAATATTATGTTTAAATACATATTTATCAAAATACTTTGATCATGAGAAGCATCAAATCAGTAAAGTGTTCCCAAGCTTTTGTGTTTGTACAAATATACGACTTGTTTCGCTAACTTTATCATTGTTACGTACAAATATTTCTCATCTGAAAATAAAGCGCGACTTTCCTTAAAATAAAACTAGAGTTTCCTCAAAGCTAGTTAGTAAATGTATTTGACAGCCCTCCTGCTTCAGTTCACACACTATCATGTAGCGCTAAAGTTGAAACATGTCATGAAAACAAGATTCACCACCCAGAATAAACACTCCCTATCTGTGGTACCCACATTCCGTCATTCTGTCTTCATGTCAAAGGTCTGATGTTCCCTGACATGAAAATGCAGTTTTGTTTTTGTTGCACGCACCGAACCCTAGTCTTTCCTCCTCTCGGGAAGCTCAGCTAACCGTGGCGTCCAAATGAGCATCAAAGTGTGTGTGCAGCGCTGTGCGTGACCAGAGCCGGGATCAGCCACCCTCATCCTAACACAATCACAGGCCCGGCAGGGGCCCATTCACCGGGGTGAAATGTGAGATCGGCCCTCGCTGGCCGTCTAACTTCGATTAGAAGGTCAGCGCACTTATCTACGCTGAGCTGTACACAATGACGCATAGATAAATGGCTTTTTTACATGTTTTTCTATGCTGACGTCCCCTTTTTCGGAAATGCTAACCAGATTTAGACATCCCCGAAGGCTTCAGAGGGGGAAAAAAGTGGATTATGGCTCGAAAGAGAGAAAGTGAAGTAACGAGAAAGGACGGTTTGACGGTTCTCCTGAGGCATAACGGGGTAGAAAGAATAAGTGTATAAGAAAAGTGATTAGCGAAAATTCCTCCTCCGCCCAATTTAACAAGCAGGAAATTACTGACTACCTTCCTTCAACTGCCTGAAAACATTTACCTGGAAAATTAACTGGGACTGAATGACTCGAACCGCACCTCTTCTCGTCAGCCACGGCCTACGAACTAAATACCAAAACACCGCAAAGCCATACAATTTAAGAGCCTGAGAGGAATATCGTATGAGATGGGCTTTGTTATCTTGTTTGGACATGAAAAGCACATTAAGACATGCAGTTGCCGAAATTATATTTGCTAGTACAATTGCGTTATGACTACAAATACAAAGGGGACACAAAAAGACACGAAGCATCTACAAAAAAATCGTATTCTTAATTTGCAAACGCAATTATCTTATGAAAAATAATGCAGCATTTTTATAAGTACCATTTTAACAGTCTATTAACCAGTCAAAAATATATTTTGTCTGAAAGTAGCCCTAGTAAAAACAACATCGTACTTTGGTAAAACAAACAAAAACAACCCTACCAAAATAAAACAAAACACAAAACATGGCCTCCGTTATCTTGTTTGGATATGAAAAGCAAATAAAGACACGCAAGATGAAAATAAGGAGAAGAAACAAAGGGAACGCAGGTTAGCTAGAAAATTGATGCCACAATTAAATACTGTATGTTAGTATGTACAATTGTGTATGAAATACAAAGCAGAAAAAAAAAAAATACAAAAAGCATCTACAAAATAATTATGTAATTTGGAAATGTAATTATCTTTTGAAATATAATGTAGCATGTTTATATGGTAATTGTTTTAAAACACACTACTAACTAGTAAAAATGTTTTTGTGTTTTTGTTGTTGCCTGAAACTAACCCTAATCAAAACAACAACCAATATAACATTGTACTTTAGTTTAAAAAAACACACACACACACACACACACACACGACAGAACATTTTATTAAGAATTTTACATTTTTATTTTCTTTTTTTATTTTATATTAATATTATATATATATATATATATATATATATATATATATAACAATTATTTAAATACAATATTATAATTTTTTATTTTGATTTATAATTTCAAATACGTATAAAGTGATGTTTTGGCATAAATATAATAATGATTAAAAAAAAACAACCTGCAAGATAAGTAAAAAAAAAAACATTTCAAAACAATCCGTATGATCACGTCTGTCTGGACGGCTATTGTGGTAAAACCGCACGTGAACCACTAGGTGGCAGCATTTCACAACATCTGAATTCCCCCCAATGAAAATCAACCCTTCAACCGCTACACTCTCAGAATTTATTCAGCAGCACATAAAAAAAATGAATGGAGTGTGAGCCAGTAAATATAATTTCCTCTTCCACTTCCTATTTCCTTCCTCTACAACCATCCTTCATTCTGTTGCTGTTGTTTTTTTTTTCATGCTCTCTTTGTCTCTCTCTCTCTCATTGTCTGTTTCCTGTGGTTTGTACCTTATATTCCTGCACCACGCCGTTTTGCTCCTCCTCTGGGGGCGGTTGCCAGGATACCAGAATAGCTGTGCTGTTGTCTCCGCTTCCCGTTACGGTGACCCCCCTGGGAGCAGCACTGGGCGCTGCGATAAGAGACACGAGCGGGATGTTACACACACCTTACAATATACACATGTTCTGCATGTGCATATACACCTTAAATTATGCAAATATGAAGATTTCACATGTGCCTGTGTGCACATATAAACATTATGTAGACATGTATAGGAGTTATGTGTCTGTGTGTGTTCTCTGAAACAGATGTAAGCACTCATTTTAATAGTACACACTCAGCGGTATTAGTGCACTTAAATAATGAGCAGCGACTGCCAAGCATCATGATTGGACCGTCCCAGTGCCAGATGCTAGCAGAATGAATACTTGAGCTCAGGGTGAACAGAATGTTGTCACTGGACTTCATTTCACATAACTATTATACACTTGATACATGAATGAATGTTAACACAAAGCCCTGGAGTGAAAATTTTGCTATATCTTTGCTGTCTCTGACGTTTTGCATTTCAACTGCATAAAAAAGCAGGCGCACACAAACACACACAGGCAAATTTGGAGCAGACCAAATGGCTGGCGTTCACCAGAGCCACAGACGCCACACCCTCAGAACAATTAGCACAGCAGTTGTTTGAGCCTTCGCTTTTTGGCTTCTCTTTAGCTGCTTGGCTTTCGTGAAGTATTTTAAACGGCCCGCTTTGCCCCCCTCATGGGCCGCAGACCACACGTTAACAGAAATGAGAACTACTTAATGCAGGCGAGTGTCTTTCTGCACAGGTATGCAGAAAACCTGAATGAAGCCTGTGACTGAGATCGAGCCAAACCCAAAAAATAAACTCAGGGTCTTTCTATTTCCTGTGTGAGCGGGTACACCCAGGCACAGATGCAAAACGGTTGATTTTGCCCAGGAATGTGAGTGAAAAAATATTTATAATAATTTATATTCAATTTATGTAATAAATTATTATATATATATATATATATATATATATATTTTTTTTAATAAAATAAAAAAGTATTATAAATTGTTTCACAAAACTAAACCATATATGAACATAGAGAGAGAAAAAAAAAAACTGACTAAAACCTGGTCTGAAACGAACCCAAAAAAATTTTCATTATCCCAGGAGCATGAGTAAAAAAACTATTTTATTTTACTATTTTTTACCATATGTGAACCTTAAACTGAAAATTATGAATTATGAAAAATAAATGAAAAAACTGACTGAGACCTCGTCCAAAACCTAATCCATAAATTTAAATTACCCCAGGACTGTAAATGTGATGTTCCATAATATATATATTTTTAATTTATGAAACACTACTTATTTATATAACCAACACACATATATACAGAGCTGGGTAGATAACAAAAAAAATTTAATGCGTTACTGATTCCAAAAATTTGACTTAACGTAACGTAATCCATAACATGACACGTTTTAAGTAATATAATCAGACAACTTCTGAATTACTTTTTACTTAATCATGTTGATTTAAATATGATAATCTTGAACCATATTGATATAAAAATGCAAAGAGAAAGAAAATATATTATATTTGTTGTTATTAACATAATGAAGTGCATTAAACCTTACATTACATAAAGATTTCCTAAACTGTGCTTCGTCAAGGAACTGCAGGGGGTTCATAAATGTAAAGAAAAGCTAATAACGTTATACATTCAATCAGTTACTACCCAGCTCTGTATGTGTATATATATATATATATATATATATATATATATATATATATATATATATATATATATGCACATTGCATTGTATAGTGACTACTGTGAAGTGAATGAGACAGAAATCGTGGGACATTATGCTTTAAAGAGCACACAGTCAAATGTCTGGAAGCTCTCCTCACCTTCCTCCAGGGTCCTGGCCACTTTGATGTCGCTGTCGGTGCCTTGGAACTCGTTGAAGAAAGGTCGGACTTTGAACTCATAGGTCACGCCTTTCTTAAGCTGCGTGACGACTGCGCTGTTCTCCCCCAGGGTTCGAACCTCAAACATGGCCCATTCCAGCCGCTGCTGAGCGCCCTCTGGGGACGGCCGGTACATCACCTTATAGCCCTGAATGTACTGAGACTGCTGCTCGACCTACAGGCAAGAACAGGGCAAAACCAAATCACTTAGATGCTGTAAACGCTTGCTAATGATTAGCATTAGCATTGTCCAGGACTAGGAATTTCTATGACATTTGTTGCTAGTTAGCTACACCAGGTTTTTTTTTTTTTTTTTTTGTGGCTTTGTGGGTGTGCGTTGAAATACTTATCCTATGCAAAAATCTGAATTGAGCTTCTGTTGACTTCTAATGTGCAAAGATTTTCATATCGGAGGATATGAAATGACTGCGATCAGTCCATGTGGCCGAGGAGGGAGGAGAACTGTACACGCTTGTAAAGATTTTAATCAATTATTGATCCGCCCCAATAAAAGCAGATGTCGTTTCAGCTGTTTCTGATTAAATACGTATAAAGTGCGAACGACCCAAAATGTTAAAAATGAACATGCTGGGAATACTTCTGTTCTTCTGTGCATGCGTTTGCGGAGTGAAAATCTGAACAGAATTAACCTTGACTTCAGATGTTTAGAACACACTGTTTAATTAAACCTAAATTAATTTGTTCAATACCAGATAAAACTTCAAATTCGTCAAATCTGTGTCATTCCAAATCAAATTCCACAAATTAAGATATTTTGATGAAATCAGAAATCAGAAGAATTGTTGAATAATTTAGTTTTCTTTGCGCACAAAACGTATTCTTGTAGAATATTAAGGTTGAACCACTGATGCCACATGGACTATTTTAATAATGTCCTAACTGTGTTTCTGGGCCTTGAACGTGTCAGTTGCATTGCTGTCTATACAGGCTCATAAAGCTCTCAGATTTAATAAAAAATATCTTCATTTGTGTTCTGAAGATGAATGATGGGCTTGCGTGTTTGGAACGACATAAGAGTAATTAATTACAGAAAATTTAAATTTTTGAGTGAACTATTCCTTTAAAAGAAACTGTGGTATCACTCACAGTCCACTGGACTCTGACAGAAGATGACGAGAGAATTGTGGGATTGTGGAGGTGAATGACAACATCTCCCAGCTCCCTCTGGATCTGCCCATGGTCCACTCCTTGACTGGTTGGTGGGACGTCTACTCACATAAACAAACCACATAGAAAATATGAAGCACTAGCATATATGAACAGCAAATACCCCAGAACAATACACAAAATAGTGATACATTTCAGAACTCTCATGGGTGCAATATTTAAAACAGGTGAAAGGACGCTTGTCAGGGAGGTCAAAGGTGAACTGACCTTGTGTCTTGACAGCGTCGCTGATGGGGCTCGGGTCGCTCAGGCCGTACGCATTAGCCGCTCTCACCAGGAAAAGGTAGACGCCGCTGGGCTTCAGACCCTTCAGAACGAAGCTCTCTGTCTTCACGTGATCCGCGAGCGTCTGCCAGCTGCTGCCCGCCGCATGGCTGCCGTCCACACCACACAAATCAAACGTCAGTTTACCCTGCGGCCCAAACTTTGTAGCGAAACATCGCAACTACATACATTACCGCATAACTCAGGGCTTTCAGGAAAGCACAGACGTGGGTATGATTATTTATGACATGCCGCAGCAAATGGACTGGGTATTTACAAAACCGCCATTTGCTTATAAGGATATCCACAAATGTTTATAAAGCAAACGCTCGTACAACCAAACGGACCAATGATAGAGAAGTATAGTCAAAACTGATGATGTCACCTGAAGGCCTCTATGACGTAAGAAGTGGGCGTGGCTCCAGCGTTCAGGTTGGGCTTCCAGGACAGAGACACAGCGGTGCGGCTGACGTCCGTGACCTCTGGTTTGAAGGGGGCGCTGGGGATGAGGTTGGGATCTGTGGGTCGGCCCGGCTGAACAGGAGCACCAAACTCTGAAACCATAAACACACGAGCATATCACCCTGTGCAATGCTTACAACCCAAAACTGTTTTGTTTTTGTTTTTTTTGTTTTTTTTTACTATTTTTGCCTTGCTTTCCGGTCTAAATAGCTTTACAATTAAATAAATATCTAAGGATTCTTAAAACAAGGTCAATTTACATGGGAAGCAAAATACTATATGCAGTATCAGACATTTTATGAAATATTAAATAGATATCAAGTCTTGTTTTTATAGAAACGTTTTTTTTTATGCTACAAAATTTGCCACTAGGGTAAATAGACTTGTTTTCCCTTTTGAACTGTGTTTATTTTCCTCACCCCACTAGCATGTAAATCTTGCTTTAAGGACATTCAGTTATTTGTGTTGGAAAAGAAGAGAAAAATACTGAGAAACAAAATGTTTTTTTTTCGTTCCCCCAGTGCAGCAGGGTGGGGGGACAATGAAAACCAATTACAGGCAGACGAAGGTTTAATTTCAAACTCAATTTTACACTTAATTTCCTGACATCTGGTTCTCAGCACTCTCACTCTATTGTCTGTTATCTTGTCTTACTCTCTGTTGTACCTTGCACCTCCAGGTAAGCCTTCCAAGACGCCTCTCCGCTGGGGGTGGACGCGGTGCACGTGTACATGCCAGTGTCTCCCAGCTGAAATCAAGAAAACAAATACCTCTATTAAAGCAAATATACACATATGCTATACATTAATAATGATTTTCCTGCATTCAGCTCCAAAATAACACTATAATGTCATTTCACACCAGATTACACAGTCTACATTGTACAATGTTTTGTCTGCTCGTATGTAATACGTTGATAAAGTTACATTGAACAGATATTCTTCCAATGTGTACTATTTAGAATGTATGAATTCATCTGCTTTCATAGATGATCAGATGTACACAAATATTATGTAAAGGTGGCATATGGAATGTCTGCACCACTAGCATTTGCAAACAAAACACAAAACAAAATTAAAAAAAGGATGTTATTTGATGATTAAAAACAAACAAGTAAATAAAATTCCTTAAAACCTGTAGTTAATCTGAGGACATAATTGGTAATCAAAATGATGATTAAAAAATAAATAAATAAAACAATAAAATAAAATAGTTTTAATTAATAGAATAATTTTCCCAAACCTGCAATCAATTGGAGAACTCATTAGGAAATCTAAATAAATTAATGAATGAAACAAAAATTGTAAAAGCGGGAAAAATAAAAGACTAACATTTACATGTATGTTCCTAGACAGTGGTTTCTTAGCACAGAATGACAATTATAGTGACTGTATGATGTAGTGTTGGTGTATGCTAATATCTTAAAGAAAAAAAAGATACATTTAAGAACACGTCAGTCAATTTATGGAGGAGGTATGAAAGTCACCAGAAATAGACAGTATATCTGGAGCTACTGGTGTGTGTGTGTGTGTTTTCGCTTAATGACATGTTCATTACTGTGGACCGCCTGAAGCGCAACAGATAGAGACGCATCTCCTGAATTCGCTTTATCTCTCCTCTATTCTTTAAAAGAAGCGAGGCGTCGTCAAGTGAGACATCTATGTTAATTAAAGTCGTATTCTGACAGCCCACACTGCTGGGACCTTTGACCCCTGTGCAGGGGGAACCCATGCACGCGCTCACGTGTGTGTGTGCGGTGACAGGAAACACTCCCCTCCCCCTCACGACTGAAGGGGGGTGACAGCAGGAGTGTGTGTTCACATATCAAAACCTGCAGGCTGACTGACAGCTCTCTGAACACTGGCCGTCTGTGTGTGAGATGATGATGATGTGCTGTAGTGAGGGATGAAAGGAAAGCCTGTCTGATGCTGTACGACACACACCACTCACACACCAACAGAAGCACAAACCTTCAAAGATGCATGCAGAAACAAGACATAAAGACTGATCATCAGCTAATTTAAATAAGTAAGGATGTATGATCAATATAGCAATACTGTATCAATACTTTGGACCGATATTATTATTATTATTATTTACTTATTATATGTATATATAAACACCTAAAAATAAACTTAAACTATTATTTAAAAAAAACATACTGCATAGAAAATATGGTATTTTAGTCTAGTTTTGAGATTAAAATTAAATTGCGGCTATAAATGTAATGAAATAATTTTCAGTATTTTTTCCAGATGATGTGATAATGATAACATATGAAACTGAGATATTTAGTCTTTTATTTAAAAAAAGAAAAAAACCAAAAGGCTAAAAAAGTTATTTATATATATATATATATATATATATATATATATATATATAAAATAAAATATAAATATTATTCTGTATATATTTTATGAACTTTTGTACGTAGGGCCTATAACATCTACCTGTCCAGGGACTGCGGGTGGAAATTAGCATTTTTTGCTATAACCTGGCACATGACATCTCTTCTTTTTAGACTAATGTTTTTTTTGTGCATTGTCCCTGATCAAAAAAAAAAAAAATATATATATATATATAATATATAATATATATATTATAATATATATATATAAATAAACCTCTAAAAATAAACTGAAACGGTCTAAAAATAAAAAAAAATACAAATCTGACAACATTTTTTAGTTTTATGCTTACATAAAAACTAAATAAATGGTAAAAAAAAATTGTGAAAAAAAATAAGGGACGTTTGAAAAAAATGACATTTTACTGTTTAAACAAAATTTAATTATGGCTATGAAAGTAATGAAATAATTTTCAGTACCCAGTCTCATTAATGAACTAATAAAGTTAATAAAAAATAAAAATTATAAACAAAGCATGCTAATTAAAAGCCACATTTTTATCATGGTAATTATTTTATTTTTTACTAATATGTATGTGGTAAATCTGTGGAAATGTTACCTAAACGTGCGAAAAGAATTCACAACACAACATTTTTATAAAGGGAGCTGTGATTATTTGATTCTGTCAGTGAATCCTGCAGTGCAGTCTCAGATATCTGGGAATAAAACAGCTAACGGCTCAAAAACAGATCTGCCAACAGCAGCTAACCGCATCCAATAAAGCACCCTGCCGCATTCAGAAACCTCCATGAATAAAATATTAATAAAGACGAGCGGCACAGCACAAAACTGCTCAAGATTCCCTGTAAATAGTTGTTCTGTGCGGTGTGTTTGGAATGGAAAATTCCATAAAAATCTGTAACTAAGGAAAAACGAACAAGGAAAACAGTACTTTACGAGAACAAGTTGGTTTGGTGCAGCAAACGAACACATGCTCAAACCTCCATACGTGAGCGTTTTAATGCATCATGAGGGTCAGAGAAGAGTTTCAAAGCTATAAATCCACCAAAGGAAAAGGTTCCCATGAACCCGAGTCATGTCCCCTGGTACTGTACAATTATCTGCATGATAAATATGTCAGGCTTTGATGTGGTTCTGAGCCCTCAGAGCCACCGTACCTTGGCGTAACGGATCTGCAGGGCTCCCGTGTCCAGCAGTTTGAGGCGAGAGTCGTGGGTGGACACCAGGACCCCGTCTTTCCTCCACAGGATGGTGGGAGTCGGCGTGCCGGTGGCTTGGCATCCCAGGACCACCGTCCCATCTACAGCCACGGTCTGGTTGGTGGGACCCTGGCGGACGACGGGTGGAGGTCTGTCTGAGATTACTGTGAGAGAGAATCCAGTCACTTTCATATAGGAGCATAATAACAGTAACTAAATAATTGTGTTCCTATTATTTATTTATATCATGTTGAGTGTTTATTGTATTTAGTTTGCACATTTTATTTTATGGTATATCAATACCTAGACCAAATGATTTTCTTTCATTCTTATCACTTTATTTACATTTAGTGCTAAAATAAATAAATAAATAAATAATTTTTTCAATTCATTAATTAAAAAGTAGAATAAAATAACAAAATAAAAACAACATATAATTAAATAAAAAGTAAAATAAAATAAAAATAAAACCACTCGAAGATCAGAGCTGAGCAGCTGCAAGTCTAGCTCTCTCTATTCTAATTCTATTTTGTCAATTTGTTTTCTTTTTTATTTATTATAAAAAAGACCCTCTGACACACTATTCCCTATTCTTTTTCTATTCCATATACTTTTTTCTTTCTCTTATCTCTTATTTTATATATATATATATATATTAGGGCTGTCAACTTTAGTCGTTTAGTCGACTAATCGGTCGATGACGTCTTGGTCGACTGACATTTATACTGGTCGACCTGTTGCATTTTTTTTTTTTTTTCACCAATGAAGAAATTTTCATTGATTTACTCCTTGATATTTATTCCCTTTATTACCAGTTATATATTACTGCATTCTAAATATAATTAGCCTATGTTTTATCCCAAACTTTAAATGCTTTAATTTAGACATAACAGCGCCAGAGTTTAGCGCACCACGTGAACACTCGGGAACCGTACCTGTGGCTGGCTGCACTGCTGCTTCGCGCTCAGTAAGGAATATAGCTAGGTTTGCTGTATTCATTCAGTTAGAACGCTACTTGTTTTGGCTTTTGTTGACAAAATGTCCAAGGAATTTAAATCTTTTGTCTGGCCGCATTTAAAAAAAAAACGACAAGACCGTTACTCCAATCCTCCCTGGCTGTAGGTCTCGCATCTGATTTGTGATCTTCGCTTAGAATGGAGGCATACATGACAGTTAAAGCCCATTTTATCGATGCGGACTGTAAAATGAATAGCGTTGTGTTAGAAACAAAGCAGCGCACACGGGAGAAAATGTCACTCAATTCGCGGACGCTTACCACATTCCACCAGAGAAGCGGGTGTCAGTGGTAACGGACAACGCTGTCAACATGCTCTCGGTGGAATTACTGAAGGGATCCGGTCAGTGGCCAGACGTGTGCTCCTCACTCTGCAGTTAAAAAAAATCACTTAATTTTCAAAGAATTGTATAATTATTATAGTTTTATGTATTATTGATGTTTTTTCGTTGTTGTTTTATAAATACTCTATGACAATTGTTTAATAAATGTTCAATCAAAAAGCAAAACATCGCGTTTTTTCACGTCTTTTTTTTTTTTTTTTTTTTTTTAGTCGACTGATTGTTGTGCAGGACAGGACTTTGGTCGACTAAGCATTTCTTTGGTTGACTACAGCCCTAATATATATATATATATAAGAGATAATATAATACATATACATATATATAATAAGAGATAAGAGAAAGAAAAAAGTATATAGAATAGAAAAAGAATAGGGAATAGTGTCTGTATTGATTTGGACAAAAGCGTCTTGTAAATGACTAAATGTAAATGTAAGATCAGTGATTGCCTCGTTTTAGTCCTCATAATAATTAAAACATTTAAACATTATTTTATTCTTTTTTTTTCTTTACTTTTTTTTTTAAAGAAAAGAAAAGAAATAAAATGGATCACTTTAAGATGAATAGATTTGTTGTATCAATTACCATCTGCAATCCCTTAGCATCTGCAAAATAAATATATGTATAAAGTAAAATAAAATGAAAGCATGCAAAATAGTTATCGATATGAATCGAAATGATCTATAACGCCACTAAAATGCATTAAACTAAAAGTGAGAGACCACATGACAGCATAAGACAGAGGAAGAAAGTGAGACAGAATGAGAGACAGTCTTAAAGTTGTCCCAGACCTACTAATATCATTATAATAACTATAATGAAACTACAGTACTCCAAACCAGAATCCAAAATACATCCTTCCACATTTTCTAAGAGCCACAGAAGCGAGCGCGTGTACGGTCAGAGGTAAAGAGAATGAAGAACGCAAATAAAAATAAATGTAACCAAGGAAAAAGAGCCTGTGAGAGAGCAATGCCTGGCAGCAAACGAGCTGAGTACATGTTTTAAGAACGAGAGAGAAAAGGAAATAGAGATGCAATCCAATTTTTTCAACTGGAAGCAATTTTCTAATCAGTCACCAGCAATAGCAGAGTGAAGCCAATCTAGAGACGAGCAATTAATACCGGCAGCACTAAACCTCCCTAACACACTAAAACACACCCAAACACAATCGCCTCTCTCTCACAGCGGACCTGGCCAGTCTGACTGTAGCAAGAGCTGCCATGTTTACGTCCATCTGATTGTGTTTGACCCGCTAGAAGCATTACCGCCATTTATACGGCTGCAATTTGCATAACTGCCATTGCAGCGCTTTTTCAGAGCACTACAACACTTTTGTAAGGGCCATCAAAGGGATGAATTATGTATCACATGACACGTTGGCTCAGGCACGGTTGTGTCCATGCGTCGCCGCTGTTGTAATTACTGAATCATCATGGCGGTGACCTGTAATTATGCTCCGTGCCCGCAGTGAAAGTGAGGCCAGAGAGCAGATCGGTGCTAAAATAACTGTTATTATTCTTTCTTTACCTCACATTCGCTCTCTTTGTCATGCGTTGGTGTTTTTTTAAGGATGGCACTCACACGGGATAATGTTGGATGAGAGAAGACTGCCAAACTGTCACTATTTAGTTGACTATTTGAACACATGGAGTAATCAGTGTTGGAGTAATGTGTGTATTTTCTATAAAATATTGTTATTTGCATTGAATATGAATTTTAAACCTAAATTGTATGTCCAGCCACAAATTTTCAACAACGTTTTGCCTTTATACAGTGTGTGTCACATGCAAAAATGAACAGGATGAGCTGTAATCTCTATTTAGCCAACAAATGACTCTTATGAACCCACTCTTTTTAATGATTCAGTCAAAAGACTCTTTCGGTCAGCGAATCGTTCAGGGTTACTGACTACATCACTTACATTATTTATGATATTTACAAAAAAAAAAGAATATTACAATAGCAGCATCTGATTAATTAAAACTAATTGCATCCTCGCAGAAAAACGCCTCTGAGCTGTATTGTGCTGTCTTGTCAAAACATCTGACATGGCTACATGAAACTAACAACCAGAAATCTATTACAACAGAAAATTAAATTTTTATCTTTATAATGCCCATCTAGAACAGGTTCGTATGTGTTTTACAAATACATCCATAAGTAATATAATGAGTAAGTCTTTTATACTGCCAAACAGAGCAATTAATACAGTATAAGGCAATCAATTTAAAATATTTCATTATAAAATAAAATTAAATAAAATTTAAATAAAATAAAATAAAAATTAAATTAAATTAAATTAAACTAAACTAAACTAAACTAAACTAAACTAAACTAAACTAAACTTTTTAATTTAATTTAATTTAATTTAATTTAATTTAATTTAATTTAATTTAATTTAATTTAATTTAATTTAATTTAATTTAATTTAATTTAATTGAATTGAAACATTTTGGGAGTAACTTCCCCTAAACTGAGTAGCAAAAAGGTATGCACATGAGCACATGCGCTCACTAAGGCTTCATCTGTGTTGAGTGCGTCCATCTCACCGTCTGTAACCTCCAGCAGAGCTTTGGTGATCACACTGCCAGCGATGTTCAGAGCCTGACAGCTGTAGTAGCCTCCGTCCAAACGCTCCACCGCTGTGATGGTCAGATCGCCCGTCTGAGAGACAGAGAAGCGACTGGAGGGTGGAGGAGGCTGAGAGGAGAACAGAAGGTTCTGGAGAGGGGAACGAGAAAAAAAAAATAACAAAAATATAAAAACATAAAACACGAATTACTGCAAGAATATTCAGTGTGTGAGAAATACACATCTTGTCAGGACTTGCACGTTCACACTAACTACTGAATTTCCTGAGTGTGTGATGAGTGATACTGATCAAACCAAGATGACTTGAGGTGTGCTAGAGGTGTGGAGTGTCACAGGGCCCATTAGATGTGTGTAAATGTGCAGATGGCCTTAGAAATCTACGAGCCTCATAAATCTGACTGACTTTAATGGGGAAGAGTGCCATGCGTTGTATATATTACTGTAAAGTGCGCTCAGGAAATGCATCTTCATACCACAAGTGAAAAAACACAAACATTCTCACCTGACTGCCTTCTTTCTGCCAAAATATGGCAGGTTGAGGACTTCCTGTGGCTTCGCATTGAAAGGTCACAGTGCGGCCCATGCCGACCACTTGATTCCTGGGTCGCACCACGAACACAGGAGGAACTGCAGGAATATATTCATTTTGACTCTTAGTATGTAAACAACAAACATTAACATTTACATGAATGCACTTACAGTGGAAGTCTATGGAGCTTGATGGTTTAACAGCAGATGTGCAGCGTTTATTTTCTAATGTATTTGCATTTCATTAAATCATCTTTCTAACACCTGGCACCAAGTATCTGCTTTCCATTTAAATATATTTAAAAATGTAATTTATTTCTGTGATCAAAGCTGAATTTTCAGCATCATTACTCCAGTCTTCAGAGTCACAGGATCCTTCAGAAATCATTCTAATATTTGGTGTTCAAGAAACCTTTCTTATTATTAACAATATTTTTGTGGATGAACTGATTTTTCTTTTTTTTTTCAGAATTCATTGACAAACAGAAATTCAAAAGAACAGCATTTATTTGAAACCGAAATCCTTTGAAGCATCATCAATGTCTTTTTTATTATTAATTGTTTAATTATGTTTTTTTATTATTAATTTAATGCATCCTTGATAAATAAAAGTATTAATTTCTTTTTTTTTTACAGTAGTGAATATATAAATATTTTAGTATTTAAATATAGTACATACATATTAAAATTTTTAAACATCCAGCGTAAGTGCATTACACTACACAATTTTGTCAGAATTATTTTCTATGTACGTCTATGTCAACATTTCTATCTTAACATTTCTTTACACAATGCTGTAAAAATGACTTGATGAGCATATTGTTCTTTCCTGTTGAATTATTATTTATTAAAACAGAGAGTCGGGCCAATAATCTTGAGTTTACATCACATTCAGCCGTGACATTCTTGTTATTTTTATAGATCTTTGGAATCATTAAAGGGATCATATGATACGATTTCAATTTTCTCTTTCTCTTTGGAGTGTTACAAGCTCTTGGTGCAAGAAGATCTGTAAAGTTGCAAAGACTAAAGTCTCAAAGCCAAAGAGATATTCTTTATCAAAGTTAAGACTCTGCCACACGTGTGTGTGTGTGTGAGTGTGTGTGTGTGTGTGTGTGTGAGACAGAGATAGAGAGAGAGAGAGAGAGAAAGAGACAGGGTCACACAGTGGAGTCAGCTGTCTTAACCGTCCGTGGCTTGTGTACCGCAAACACATATGAGCTTCATCACTGTGTCTGTCACAACACTCTGTTCTCCTTTCGGGGCTTGAACTGATGGTAAAACCGTAAAACTAAGGACATTATTAACTGTCTTTACATTTATTTTGAAAGACGAAGCACGTGATTATGGAAAGGGGCGTTACATTTCCAACGAAGGCTTGTGGTGTTCGGCCAATCACAATGCAGTGGGTCAGTTGGCCAATCAGAACAGACAGCGCTTGTCAGAAGGAGGGACTTTGCAGAAAACAACGCGTTTGAGGGAGGCGGGGCATAGAGGACCTACAATAATGTACTGTATTTGAAAAATAATGTGTTTTTTTAACAATAAAGCATGCCAGCATATTCTATTACACCAAATACACAAAATAATAATCTTTAAAAAAGCACCATATGACCCCTTTAATATTTTTGGTCCTAGAAGAGAAAGACTGAATTTTACAAGTGCATTTCAGCCTCTACAAGCAAGTCTCTCATTTTGATTTCAGGGAGTCTTTGACATCAGCCGAATTTCTTGTTTGTATAATAAATACACTGGAGACTGACAGAGCTCAACCCTTGAGCATCACATTAACGGCAGGCCATAACAGAAGAGTCATACTGCTGTTTAATGGAGGGATGTGCAGGTATGCCGAAACATAAAAACAGATGTAGATGCAATATAAAAATGGCATGACTGCCACGTCTGCTTCATTTGCATGTGCAAGGGCACAAAGCAATCAAATTTACTTGGAGATGGGGGATAGATTTGGCCCATCTGTCCCGTGCTGACACTCTTTAATGGCACCGGCGTCATGTGGGATGCAGGTTTTTCATGCATCTTAATAACAAACTCTGTCTCGTGATTTCCGACGTCAACTCGACTTCAGTGTCCATAACAGCACGGAGCCATTTCAGCATGTAATAAGGATGAAAATGTTCATAATATGTGACACAAAGTATGACCCCCTACGACGGCGAGCGCCACATCCACCGCAGCACTAAACCAATCTTAAACCTGTCAAATCACACACTGCTGTAATGCATCCGGAGGAACAAAGGAAGAATTTTCAGCTAAGTGAGAATAAAATGAGGCAATTTTGACATTACCTTGTAGGCTCCGAGCGAGCATTAGTTTTACCCAGGCCTGCTGTGCTGTCACTGTTGCCGGTGACAACCCAGACAAGCGTGCTGATTGGTGGGAGGATGGAAGGTGGATGGATGGTGGTTCTGACAACTTCCTGTTGCTGTCAATGCAGCATAAATGGTGACGGGTGATATTTGCAACTTACCAGACACAACTGAAAGAGGAAAGAAAAAAACAGAAGCACGATAAAACACAGATGTGATAGATGTGCAAATAAACCGCACACGACATGAAGCAAAAATGACAGGATATGCTTACAGAATAAAATCAGCGCAGTGATGTATTAATGAGAATAAAACACAAAAAACACACAAAACATAAGGTGTGGCGAGCACACACACGTTGTAAATATATCATGAGCTGAAATATATGGCAGAAACCACACAAAGAAACAATTCTATCAGTCATGAGGTATGAATGGAGGTTTTATTCTTCTGGTCTGGGCAAAGATTTTATTAGGTGAACAATGTACCCTGGGGTCTGGCCCTTTAAAAGCTACAGTGTGTCATTTTTACCAAAAATGGCATGAGTTTAGGGGCGTGCCTATCTGTTTGTCTGAATATTGGCAGACAATTATTTGAATATTTTTAAATAGTTTTATTATGTTATTTGTTTCCACTGCACTCTTAAAAATTGTCTTTTTTTGCCACTGATGGTTCCATGAAGAACCTTTAAATTCCATGGAAGCTTTCCATTGCACAAAAGGTTCTTTATAGTGGAATAAGGTTCTTTAGATTACTAAAATGTTCTTAACACTAAGAAAAGAAACTGTTATTTTAAGAACTGCTGATTAAAAGTGATCCAAAGGTGGCTATTCTGTGTCACCTTTATTTTAAGAATGTGATGCATGGACATTAAACACTACAAATTCTTAACATTTCAGCAGCAATTTTGCATAATTTGTGAAAAAATCCTCACTCTCCAGTACACAGTTTTAAACAGTTGAAAACAACATGAAATGGCATTCACAAAACATCTTTAAAGTGGCATATTTCCAAATTAATCCTACTATTTAGTTAGAATAAAGTAGGCTTATGCAAAGAAACCACTGATGAATCGTGCACAATAAACCAAGAACATTTGTTAAGCAAGCTCAGTTAATAGGTCAAATTTAACTTTAAATGCAATAACTCGGGCTATTTGGAGTCGATCCTATGAGATGGACACAAATGAAGGGTGAGTGGTATATTTGAGAACAGCTGGGTAAAGAGAACTCGACTTGGACGGGCCGGTTGCTCTTTTGGCAGTGGTAGTGGCTCCCACTCTACTTGGTTTCCATGGCCCATTAACGCAGCTACTCCTGGGACTCGCATGGCATTCTAGCACTTTCCTCAAATACATCAGTACTAATGACTAAATCGCCAGCTGAGAGAGGCCTCATTTGTATCCAACATTATCTTTCCATGGCTTTTTAACAGAGAACCGACTCTTGTTCTGAATGACTTATCTCAGAGATTGTGTGTGTTTGTGTGCATTTGAGTGTGTCTCAAACCCTAGTGAGCTGCACGCCTAGACAGCTTTTAAAATCTTGAACTGAATGAATCATTTGAGGAATCGTTTGACTCTTCAAATGCATCTACGATACCTAAAAGTAGGAAGATCACAAGGTTTTGAAACACAGCCCATGTAATTCTCTCAAAACTCTAGTCAAACGAAAGACATGCTCTAATAGAATTCATCATTTTGAATGTTTGAGGAATCTCATTTCTTGGCATCTGAAAAGCAATGCTGTGCCAAAGACAAGTTTAGTAATAAGCCCCTTCACTGGACAGACTGATTATTGAAGCAGACGTGTTTGGAAGTCTGCTTCCAATGTTGCTGGCCCGCTAAACACACACGTAAAATAATAATTCAGCAATTTCTGTACGCAGTAAAAGCAATAAGCGAACAGGGAATGAGAGAGGAGGAGAAGGAAACTGCTCAGGGGTGGCACGACACAATGTGCACATTGTTGTCTAAAGAGTTGAGCCTTCAAGAGAGTGAAATTCACTCAAGGGGACTTCAAGTGAAAATGGGTGTTTCTACAACTAAACCACTTTTTTTATTAACAAATTATTATTTTTTAAATCAATTATGACTAAATTATAAATAATTGCAAATATAAAATAAAAAACTATTATTATAACTAAATATTTCAGATTTTTCTTTTTGATAAATAAATAAACAATTTTTATCATTATTTTAAAAACGATGCTATTACAAACAAACCAAAGTAAAAAAAACAATTCAATATTCATATATTTATTGTAAATAAAAAAATCTATTATTCCAGTAATTATATCTCAGTTGTAGTATAATTTCCACAACAACAATTTTATTTTATTTTTTTATTATAATATTCGGTTACTAAGAAAACGAAAGTGAAGAGCAAGCTTGAGATAAAATATGAATTGCGATTAGTGACAAAAGTTAAACATCAACTGAATCATTTCCAATCAAGTTTCCAAAAACCTAAGAAAGATGAAGATATCGCCCAATTTTCGCATTAAAATGTCATTTCCACCACAGGGTGTGGAACACAATAAATCATTTGAGATGTGGTGGAAATGATGCTTCAGAAAAATGACAGAAATAATCCTGTTTCACTCAGAGGAAACAAAAAAGAAAAGAAAAATTTTTTTCAACAGCTAGGAAAAAAAATGGTAAGGAATATTCAAAATGATGCAGCATCCAGTCGGACAAAGCTACCTGACAAGCTGTCAAAACAGAAGACGTTTGTCTAAAAACTAACAGCTTTGAATAAGCTTGTGAAAGCACACACACAATCTCCCGCCCACCGAGGGCATTCGTTACTTCAGATGTTTGATAATTGGCTGTAGGATCAAAGCAGTTTGTCAAGCAGCGTGAGATGACTGACAGCGTGTGTTTGTGTGTTCTTACCGTGGACGGTGAGGGTGGCGCTGGCCTCTGTCTTCCCCATCATGTTCTCCGCCTGACAGGTGTATGTACCGGCGTCTCCTGAGGTCAGTCTCTTCAGTTTGAGCGTGTGGTCCTCCCAGATCTCGTGCCTGAGATGATGATGATACACAAGCAAGATGATTTTCCCACTCCCATTTTATTGTTCTTAATATAAACTATAAGCAGAAGTTTTCTCACTCATACCTTCCCTTGGGCAGATCTCCGTCGTCTTTCCTCCAGCGGATGGTGGGCACGGGGTCTCCTTGAGCTTCACATCTGAACTCCACACTCTGGTCCACCAGGACAGACTGACTGCTCGGCTTTCGCAAGAAACTGGGCCGCTCTGCACACAAACACACAACTTATTATGTACCACACATTTCCCCGCTTCCCTATGAGATATTCCCTTCTCTGATCTGATTGGCTACTTATGAACTAACAGTGAACTATATCTACCCGTCTATTTTTACTCGTTCTCATCTTTCTTCTTCATAACAGAGAGTTCGTCAAACAAACAACTCGTCTATGGTTTCTGCTTCAGCTTGAACTCTGACTTGTTGTTTTAGCCTAAACGTTCATGCAGCTAATCTTAAAGAAAGCTTCCTCTCTGATTTGTTTATTAAGATTATATAACTTTGATGTTAGGATATGATAGAATCTGTCCAGATTAAGATAATCTAACTGACTGATATGAGGATACAGAGTTACAGCTCCTTAAAGGCACATTTGCTACAGCATCACAGCAGTTCATTCATGTTTATCGATCCCTTGTAATGTAACCATTGATTTTTTTTTAGTTCATGTCGTGTTTATTACACTTTCCATTTATATTACTTTGCATAGAATGTGGGCTAGCTACTACTGCTATCAGTGTTGTTAACTAAAACTATTAAAAATAATTGTTGATTATTTAAATAATGTTCAATAATAATAATAAAAAAAGATTAAATCTTACAATTTCAAATGAATACATAAATAATCAAATGTCAAATGTTGCCTTGGCAACTTATTGAAATAAATATGTTTAAGTTCAAAATTACAAATATAAATATATACAAATATAAATATATATATATATATATATATATATATATATATATATGTAATTCACAGGTTGCTATTTCCGAAATGTATTAACATATCAACAATGGTTCAACCAATGGCTTGAGTTGGGGGCGGGACTATCTGAATGACCAACGGCAATCTGGTCGAAAACAGTCTTTATTTTTTCAGCATTCTGTTTTGTAATTCTACTGGCACTTTAAATGAAAACTGCTGATATTTTTGAAAGTGTTTTTGGAGGAATAACATGTAACTCTCTTTCTTACACTTTGTCTAAACTGAGAATGACAGTAAACTTGACTTGACATCATATGGCTGGTGACTTTCTCCTGCGATGTGTAAATATGCCAGCAGACATTGAATAATGAGGTTGACAGTGATGGAGAAGAGGACGGCTGTGTTGGAGGCATTAAGGAGAGAAGGTCAAAGGTCACAGCTCTGATGTTGGGTAGTGTAAACTGATATGTTAAGGTGTTGGATGACAGATGAATGTATATTTTTGTGTGCATGTGTGAATAAAGGAGTGTGTGCAGTGAGCTGGTATTTGTTTCACGGCAAACTGAGGATAATGGGTCCATGTCTCCTAAACAGGGTCAATGACATGCTGGAGTCTTCCTACAGCTAAGCACACAAACTCTAAACATCTGGACTCTCTCCTGTTCTGCCCATGAACAAACACTTCATACAATGTGTGTGTGTGTGTTTAAGTAAATCCATCTGCATGTTTCCACAATCGAATGCACCAGAGGTTTGTGTGGGAACCTGATTATATAAACATATGTGCATCATGAAGAAGGCAGATCATCTGCGGGAGTATCTGAGAATCAGACATGTCATATATTGAAATGCACAAATTTAAGGATAATTGGATTAATATATCCAAAACGCACCGAGAACGGTCAGTTCTGCGATCTCGCTCTCTCGTTCCCCCATCATGTTGGTTCCCACACACACGTACTTCCCAGCATCTGTTTTTCTGGTGTTGGTGATCATCAGTTTTCCTCCTCGTATCTGTCAGAAAGAAAATATGAGAAGTCATAAATATGTGGATTAAATTTCAAAGGTCAAAACCTTTACACTATATATATATATATATATATATCAGTACAGACCAAAAGTTTGGACACACCTTCTCATTCAAAGAGTATATATATATATATATATATAGTGTAAAGGTTATATAATGTGTGTGTAAATTTTTGTAGTGGCTATTCAGCTGAGCTTATAATTTCCTAGGCATCTAATTTCAGGCCAAAGAGGCCCTTTTTTCTTCTTCTCAGGCAACTGTAAGGGCAGCTGGGGGTCCTTAGTCACCTGAGCACATCAAAATCACACACACACACACACACACACAACACATCTGACCCCTGCATCAGGGGATCACACGGTGAGAGTCAATGAGGGGGAGCAGAATATGGCAGCTCTCCTGCGGCCCCCTACCTGCCTGCACTTACACAGGTCAACATGTGGGTTCACTTTATGGCAGATCATGTCATGTTTCATTGATTAGCATACACTGCGGTCAGTGGTGAGTCCAGCGGCTGGATCTGACTGTGGTTAATTTGTGGAATGTGTAAACAGAGTCTCGGAGATAAAGACCACAGGCATTCACTGTATAATCCCATAATTTACAAATTAGATGCAGATATTACACTTATGAGGTCATGTGCACAAATGCCACAAATAGTATTCAAGTCTGCACTAAAATGGGATATTACATCCTGAAATTCACAATAAATGGTCAAAAGAGATAAAATTGTTGAAAGAATGACAAAAACAAAGAAACAACAGATGGATTTGACAGAAACTCACATAGAAATTAACAAAGAAACTAATAAAGAAAGTAGGGCTGCACAATAAATTGCATGCAATATTTAATGCGCATCTTGTCAGTAGAGCCGGTTCTGTAATCAGCGGTAAATCTCTACACGTGCGTGATTTCACATGGAGCAGCATTGCTGTTCACTGACACGCTATGCCAAACCACGGTCATATTTTGCATGTTTTGCGGAGCTTGTCAGTGAACAACGGCTCTGTGTAGTTAATGCTGCTCCATGTGAAATCACGGATGTGTAGAGTATGCGATTTATCATGCAGCCCTAAAAGAAAGTAATGAAGAAAAATGGAGGGATAGACAGAAATGAATAAAGAAATTACTGATAGAAACTAACAAGGAAACTAAAGAAGAAATGGATGCATGGATGGATGGAAAATAAAAAAGAAACTACAGAAGAAACGATGGATGAATGGATGGAGAAAAAAATGATGAACAGACAGAAATTAAATAAACAATAGATGGATGGATGGATAGGATGACGGGTAGAAATTAACAAAAACTAAAGAAAAAATAATGAATGGAAGGACACTAACAAAAACTACAGTAGAAATTAGTAATGGATGGATGGAGGGATGCTAACAAAAACTACAGAAGAAACTAGGAATAGATGGATGGATGGAATTGTGCTAACAAAGAATCTACAGAAAAGATTAAAACTAATGCATTAACTAATGAAGAAACAATGGATGGATAGAGAATGATGGAAGAAATGATTGGAAGGATCCATAGATGGATGGATAAAGAGATACTAAGAAATTATGGATTGATGGAAACTAATGAAGCAAACTGGATAAATAGAGAGAAATTAAATAAACCATAGATGGATGGATGGATGAAAAGACAGAAACTCACAAAGAAAGTAAAGAATAAATGGATGGATGGAAACTAACAAAAAACTACAAAAGAAACAATGGATGGATAAATTGATGAATAGAAACTAATGAAGAAAAAAAGGATAAACAGACAGATATTAAATAAACGATGGATGGATGAATAGATTGAAACTACAAAACTAAAACAGAAATAATGGATGGATGGAAATAGATGGATGATGCTGACAGAAACTACAGATGCAACGATGGATGGATAGAAACTAAGAAGAAATTTAAAAAAAGATAGATGATAGATAGACACTAAAGAACGGAAAAAGAAGTATCAATACACTATCAATGAACATTAAAGTGTACAGTGTCTCTCAGAGGTGTAAAATGAGAGTTTGATCTGATTTCTTTTACAGTCATTTACATTTAAAAGACAACAAACATCTAAACGAATTCTTTCCCCTGGTCTCATGAGACGTCTCTGAGCACTTCCAAACCAGACACATTCTGAAGCATTCTTCAGTTCTGTCCCCTCTCCTAAATATTAATGGTGGAAAAAAGTCTTTAAACAAAGGAGAGGTTGGAGGGGAAGGAAGGAGGGCGAGTTTATTTAAGGCACCCCGTGGTGTTGTAGAGGGTTTGAAGTGTCATTATGTTACTGTTTGTTTGAGCGAGAGCTTAACGGCTGTAACGGCACAAGACTTGCAGAGCAGACAAGGTCGGGTCAGACGCAGGAGTAAGTGTGTGTGTGCATTTGGAAGAATATACAGTGAAAAAAAGACTGAAACCAAAGGAAAAGTGAGAATGTGCCTCAGAAAAAAACTTGAGCTCCATTTCAAAAGACAGTGAGCTGCCTGATGAAATGCATTGTGCTTTTTCTGTTAAAAATACATGGTAGTATATGGCATGAAACCTAAAAACTGCTGTCTAGATAGGCAGCTTGCAAGGTTTCGTAATGCAACTACCCAAGCATCCCAAGCTAACACAGACACATATTTGGAGTTCCATCACGGCAGGATCGTTTCACTCTCGTCCAGAGTCAATGAACCCTCCCTCGCTCCCTGTGTCCTCGGGTAACAGCAGGTCGGCTGCTGAGGATGCGATCAATCTGAGCATTGGGGGATTGCTTTATTCGCATGCCTTTTGTCTTGTGTGGTTTGGCAGCACTGCTCAAGCAGAAGTACTCATACAGGGCTCTCAGTGTGGAGTCATTCAGCAGGCCAGATAATCACACACAAACTCCGAACAAAACACTGTGAACAATACGGAGTGTCAGCTTCAATGTGCCGCACTGCTCCAGTTAATTTTTGAGCAGACTGCAGCAATTACTGCTGAAAAGCAATTAATGGCCAAATTGGAGCGCTTTAATTTAGAGATAACAGTGGAACGCAAAACAAACGAATAATGCCGATGCTCATTATTGTACGCAGAGCTGTAGTTGAGCCAATGCTCCAACGGATATCAGTTTATTGCTGTGAAATGCATTTTGTCACTAAAAAAAAAAAAAAAAAAAAACACAAATGATTCTTGCAAGAACACAAATATTTACAAAATATTTACACTGTTTGTACATTTAAACACAACCCCATTCTCATAATGGCCACTCTTAGGTTTTAATTATTTGTAAAAAAAAAAAAAAAAAAGTAAAAAAAAAAAAAAAAAAAGTATATTATT
>NC_081782.1:4599703-4659703 GCF_963082965.1 Carassius carassius | reverse complement strand
TTTTTGCATCCTTTTTTGAAGCTTAAAATCAACTATCCACTTTAACTGTATGAAAATACCTCTAATTACATGACCAATTTTTAAATATAGGCAATACCGGTTTTGAATGATCTGGATCTCATACCAAATTCTACTGATTCATCTGCTTATTGTCACGATCGGTGTTACGGAAAACACAGGAGAGAGAACCAATTGCGAGTACGTCTTTAATAAGGGGTAATCCAAAGAGAATACACAGTCCAGGCATGAGTCGTAACCAAAAACATCCATCCAAACATAAACCAAACGAAGACAAGGCAAGGGCAAGAACTGACAGACATGAATTAATGTTCAACATTAAACAAGGACTCTGTGACTAAGACTCAGACAGACCAGGTATAAATACACAAAAGGATGATGGGGAAACAGGAGACAGGTGGGGAACAATCAATTAACTAAACAAGGAGGAAGGTGACCAAATAAGGAGACAGGAAGTGATAAATGATAAACACTGTGGGAACTGAGGACACCTAGTGGAAACCCAGGGAACACAACCCAGACACTGTGACACTTATAAACAGTTTCAAATCTGTACACAAACTATGCTCTTGACCCTTTACTGCCATCCAAATTCTCACATCCTCCTAAACATGGCAACCCAAAAGTGGCTTTTCAGTTTCCAGAACTTTGCAGAACTTTATGCTTCACAGAAATTCGAAACAGATGTGGTAATGTCAAATTAAAAGGAGCTTTGCGTTGATGTGCCTCTGACATTAATGAAATGAATATTTAATACCACACGCCGGCTAAAGAGGGATGATAGTATGAGCTCTGCTGGGCGGAAATGAAATGGATTTTGCTGAGCCACCACTGAGGGTTTCTGGAGTGTTCAACTGGAGCCATTGGGGAACTAGAGATTTGCAAAAAAAAATAAAAATAAAAAAGCACTTCGAAACCCTAGAGCTGGCAGGAACATTTGTCAAGAACAGAATTGTGGGCCTTTTCCACCGAAATCCACTCACCCTTAAAGAGAAACCATGTTGAATGATCAAAATACAGGAGTTAAATAAGCATAAAAGTGCATTATAATCACTCTATCTATATGCCTAGAAGTTTACTGAACATTATCATGCTGAAAAGACTAGCATATGTTGCTTTTGGATGCTGGTTTGCTGGTTTGTCCACACCAGACTGCCCGACCACAGCTAGAATAGAATTACTGGCAATTTTAAACTAGAATAACTACTAGCAAGAACCTGGTTCTCCACTATCTTATCCAGCAAAACCAATGTGTTCAGCAAAAAGAAATACGGTTCACCAAACTATTCTGGTTTGTAGGTTTCAAACCATGGAAAATTCTACTATAGGAACTGTGAACATCATCATGTTTCATCACTTCATCCAAACAATCAATAACTTCTTGCATCTGTCCAATCGAGCATCACGTACAAGAATAAATGTCACCGGGAGGAATCGTGAGAATATTTCGAGAAAAAGATCATGTACGTCAGGTTTGCGAGAACAATTCCGCATGAACAATGTGCACATGCGAACGCAATCATTCCCAGATGTGAACCCACGGAACGCTGCCGCACATTCCCTCTCCTCCAGATCATCTGTCCACATGGTGCCTGCTAAACATAATACAAAAATGGAGGGATGACAAATTAGAACGAGACCTCATTTAGAACTTTGTCTGCACCCTGGGTCGACACGCCATTGCAGGTCAGACTGAAGCTGGATTTGTGCCAGCCGCTGGTTATCCAACACTCAAGACCACCCGCTAAAAGAAACAATACTGAAAAATGAGGAACTGAACGAAACTGCTAGACAAATGTTACAGAAATTACTCTGGTGGCACTATGGATCAGTGACAGTATCAGATGGCATTCCATGGTACTTTAGATATGCACCATGGTGATGTATAGAGATGGACCAGATTAAAATTCTAGCTGACACACCCATAATTATTGTAATGGTCGATACGCGATAAATGGCCGATAATAAAATTCTAAACTAGTTTGTGAAATAAAGAAATAGTAATAACAATTAAAAAACTAACAAAAAAAAATTGTTAATTGAATAACACATTTTTCTATTATTATTAATTCAATTTACTATTGTGTATGAATAAATGAAAATAAATGACTAAAAACGATCAACTGTCTTAAATGCTACAAGTGAACTCAATATCATAATCTTAATAATAGAAAGTTAAAATTTGCAATTTTATATTTAACAGCATTATTAAATACTTTCATGTTTTTAATGATTCCATATAAGTGTGCTGTAGATGATGGCAAAGGTAATCCAAAAATAATTGTAAAAAGTGGAGGGTGGAAACATGCATCCACAATTAATTATCCACCCAACTATGTTTTCTTTCTTAATGGATTCTCCTGTTCTTTTTGCGAATGATTCATCAGTGTATAACATTTCCAATAAAATATTTTTTAATAATCTTTTTCGCAAAATTACTTAGCATTTTGTTGATATCACATAGGGATACTGTACGATGCCATTAAGCCATTATTTTTTCAAACTAGCATTCAATCTGGCTCCATTCTTGTTTGTAATGCACAATTTTCACAATCTAATCACTTCCTGAAAGGCAACCACAAGCCCAACATTTATTTTCTCCCATGCTGAATATACTATTTCACTCAAATTACAACAGTAGAACAAGCTACGAATGGCACTTCACTCTGGCTTCAAGCAAAAATAAATATATAAAGCCCAAATTGGCATTCATACTACTTTCTACAGGACAATCATCTCTAGCTTACATCCACCTCCCCAAATGCTTCCTCCACTATTCCTCCCTCCATTATTTTCCACTAAACCATCATGAGTGCCCACCTCATTCATCACTGCCTGATGCTCGAACCCTTTACGCTGTCTGTGGGGTCTCCGGGGCCAGTGAGGGCCAGAACTTGCTGCTGGAAATGCACACTTTAGCGAGGACATACTATACTTGCCTAGAGTCTCAAAGAGCAGATCGATACATTGCTCTCATTAGCAGCAGAGAGCTGAGAGGAGATGGGGGGAAACCAACCCACTAGTGCATTCACAGCCAGCTAACCCTGCCTGGAGCAGCGGCGTCCACTGGGGTTTATAATTCTCGCTCTTTCTCTTCGGCTGATACCGCTCTCCTGGTGAGTCTCGACTTCAAAGGAAGGCCCCCAGCTACGGTGTGTTAACTCCTTGCTCCTGCACCCATGTGGCGTTACGGTCAAGATCTGGGGTGTCTCTGAGGAGACGGGACGCAGGGTGGGATCTCAAAGGTAACGAAGCAACATCGAAAGCTTCTACTGAGCATGTGTGTACGGCATCTGACGATGAGGTAAACAGTGCAGTACGCTTCAGCTGCGCAGAAATAAACAGACCGGCAATGAGCGAATGCTCCAAAAGAAGCAACCAAATACATCAGCAGTGGCGTTTCAGATCAAATCTCCCCTATCGCTCTCGCAGTGACCTAAAAACGCAGCCCGTTCTCTGATGTGTGTATGGAAATAAAGGCTTCTTTTCAACCCCTCCACGGTCTGTTAGTCCTCAGGGGGCCTGTGGAAATGAAACAGCAGGCGCATGATTTTATTGCCATATGCTTTGCTTGGCGCTGATGAAGGACAAGTCCTCCCTTAACTATTCAATTACCTAGTGACCTGTTTTTCTAGGGGTGGCAGACACGGTACAGAACATGTAGTGTACTTCAGTTGGGTGATTTACATGAGAAGGTCTTATTACTCATTTGGGAACATTAACAGAGAAAAAAACTTGGGAGTTGGGATTACGAGAGGAAAAAAGGGAAGCTCCAATCAAGAGATTTAAAGAATGACTCTACTATCAATAAACAAATGGGTGGGGGGGGGATAATTTCGGTGGGTGTCAGGGATTGAAACGTGGCCTAACTGGCTACGATTACGAAAACATTTACCAAGTCGCTGGAGATGCCAAACGAATGCAGTTGGAAAGGTTTCGGTTGATTAATAGTCCTTGTCAGGTTTTAGTGACCTGTTATTTTAGGGTGGCGGACTAAGAAAGGGGCTAATTCATCAAGTCTAGTGGAAGAGGACCTGAAAGGAAACAGCTATTGATACGATCCCCTGCTTCATTCCGAACGGTGACCCTAAAGACAGAGAGTCTATTCACGATACCTGTTTATTAACATGCTCAGAGCTGTTCGTAAGTACTTGAAGAACGGCAGGAGGTTACGACCCACGTTAAACATGCAGCAAGGCATTCTGGGAAAATGTAGCTCATTTAAATGGACAGTTCACAAGCTGTAATCATTTACTTGTCAATCCAAACCAGAACACTTTTTATTGCTTCTCCTGTGGTTGTTTGGACCTTATTGACTTTTTAAAATATATATTTTGTTTTCATACGGGTTTGGTTTGGCTTAAGAATGAGTGAGTAATAGAATTTTCATTTTTGGTTGAACTTTCCCTTTAAAAGAGCTAAAACAAGTCGTATCATTTATCACATATAACTTGTTTGTTTTTGGAAACACAGTTTTTTCATGGTCTCCAGTCGCTTTTTTCTTTTAACCTCTGAGGCAGACAAAATATGAAGTAGCTATTAGTTTGATCAAGCCTTTGTCACATTTCCCACAGTGCTCAGCGTCCGCTGTCATTAACAGAAGCGCCGCGGGGTGTGTGTTCACAATAGCCAACAAACAACAGGGTTGCACTGACGGCGAGGGGGGTGAACAAACTGTGATGTAATAATGACACAATGCTTTCAAATATACTGTCCAAACAAGTCGTATCGGCCCACTTGAGTGGTGGTGGTGCTTTGTGTGGAAGGTTGTTTTTTTGTTGTTGTCAAGAGCAGTGCAGCAGAGCGTTTGACAGGTCCTCATGTAGCTACGTGGGTAAACTGCCACAGCAGAGAGCAACGAACGACAGTTTAAATTAGTGAAAGGCAAAAATGAAATGAGTCTCACCGAAATTACACGACAAACAGAATTAGACTTCAATACTTTTTGATCAAAATGTAATAGGTCTTTGCACGTGCAAGTAATGTCAATACACGCTCAAGAAGTCACATTATTTGAGATTTACATCGACACATTTATGCACATTCCAGAAAGAAAGAAAACGAAGAAAACAAAAAGCTGGACGGAAGTTTCAAGATGTCGAAAATACGCCAAAAAAAATACTTTAAAAGCTCAAAATAAATGTGCTGAAAATAAAAGGAAATACAATAAAATAATAAAATAAAATAAAATATAATTTTGACTGATCAAAAGAGCAAATAAATACAGAAAACTACACACTGTATATCATTAACCTCACTACTACAAACAATCACGGTTGACAGCAAAAAAAAACTTTTCTAAAGAAAAAAATCTAGCCGTCACAACATAAAACCGGTTTTTATGTGACCAATGTTCATCTACTCACATCATTCATTGTCAATAATTCACATTTGAGTTAACATAAAAAAAAATAGTTTTTAAATTAAAAACATAAAAATTTGATAAAATATTCTCAGCTCATTTTGATTGCACAGCTCAAGTTTACTGCTCTGTTTTATAAATAAAATAAATTAAAGTATATAATAGCCAATATATAAATATTTAGGAATGGTATTACCATTCCTCATGGGTAAAACAGGACATAATGTGGGAAACCTTAATCAACGATAAACCAAACAAATTTTGTGGCTACATTCAGGCTTTTGTTAGAGCTCTTTGGGGTCAAACATTCATCTCCAGTTTCTAGTCGCAAAATTGGTGGTGGGACAAATGCATGATTTGTTTAGAAAACTGCAGTTGAGCAAATGAAAGCTCTTGTCAGTGCGAACACACAGGCGTAGTGTTATCTGTTCCAGCTATTTTTTTACTCCAAAGTGAAGCAGAAATGCAGCATGCAGACATTGCTTAGGGCAAGGCGAGCAGGACAACCTCCAGAGCGCACGCAGCGGGGCATCGGCCCCCGGGGGCCATAACATAACCCCAAGGTCTTCAGAAACACACACACACACAGCACACCACATACTCTCTACAAGTTTTCCTCTGTGGTTAGATAATGGTGTAGACACGGGTCAGAACTACCAGTGTTAGGTTTTCTTTTGTTTGGGATAAAATTGTATTGTTTATTGGCTTGATTTGAAGCTTTATTCTTATGCTTTGCACCAAAATTGCGATTTGCCGCATACATAAACAATCTGATTTTCACGCGTAAACAAATCAGACAAAAGGATTAGATGCTACAAGCTTTGGGCAGCCATCTCCACATATTTGCAACAGCAGAAATAAATGTGTGGGTGTGTGAAAGATTGGAGCAGGAAGCGTGCCAAGAAAATCCAACAGCTGGAGTAGTTATCTAGCCTGTGTGCTGTTTCCATCGTCTTACATACAGATACACGTTTTCCTTTTCTGGGAGCCAAAGCCATAAACACCAAACACATCTTCATAAATCCACATAAAACGAACATAAATATGTATACAAAAGTAGACTGTGCGGCCCATAGCAGCGGGAGAGCGGGTTAATCCAGCTCTGCTCCGACCGTGTTCTGAAGACTCTGGAGACGTGGGTCTGGAGATCAGGGACTGCGGTGAGCTGCCAGTACAAAAGTATTATTTATTCTTAAGGCCAATACTGTGTCTTGGCAGCATGACGGGGAAAGTGATATATCAGGACATTAAGTTACAGCGTGATCGCTAAGAAAGGATCAGTGGTTTCAACTAAGTGCTGGTTACCACTTTGGTTTGTTTTTCTTACGTTTTTTCAGTTTGTTCAGCAAAAATATCCCAAGTACCTTAAGAAGATCAGTCAGTGAGTCTTCTTAAAGGCGCACTCTGCCATTTGTTTCTATTTAAAAAGTTTTACCCAAATGCAAACTACTTTTCTACTTCGTGGAGTCAAATGAAGCATATAAAATGACAAGTTATACAGTAGAGTTTGTTACAGTATATTCAACAAGGACTTGACTGATCAAATGACCAAACAAATATCAAAAACTACTCACTTTATTTGATTAAGCTCCCTACTAATATAATAATATCTGATGGCAAATAGCACATTTTTAGAACATAAAACCTGTTTTTATGCAACAAATGTTCATACATTTGCATAATTGTAATTGATTCACATTCGAGATAACAAAAAAAAGTTTCTGCCTCTTTTTCTAAAATAAAATAAAATAAAAAATTCAATATTCTTTGTTCCTTTTGACTGCTGCTCAAGTTTTCCACCATTTAAAAAAAAATAAAAAAATCATTTATTTGTTCAGTTTGATTGTGCTGCTCAAATTATTTCACTGTTTTTTTTCATGAAATAAATAAAATAAAATAAAAATTTCTTTTCATTTTGATTGTGCAGCTCAAGTTTACCACCCTGTTTTTTTTTTATATGTAAATAAAATAAATTAATAATTTCTCTGTTCATTTTGATTGCACAGCTTACGTTTACCACCTTGTTTTTTTTATAATATAAAATAAAAGTAACCTAAAGTAAAATGACACAATTACACGCCATACACTCCAAATGGAATGGTCATTATTCCTGCAGTAGATGAGGTTCTGTATAAAATATTGTAAAGCCAGTTGGTGGAAAAAAAAATGAAGCTGGTTTTGAGATTTTAGTTTGTTGAGATCATTTGTATCCATTTGGCAATGTGTATCTGTAACTAATTATTTTGCAAGCTGTTTTTCGAACTGTCCACGTGTTAGAGAGAGAACGGCAGAGAGTGGGTGAGAGACTGTAATACACTGAAAAGGATGAGAAACTGGGATTACGTCAGTCACATGAGCAGGAAACATAATACAGGCTGTTTTACTGTCATAAAACACTGTCAGACAGAGAGAAAAGAGAGAGAGAGAGAGAGTGACAAAGAGCGACAAGGTTACAGTAAGACAGACACTGATATTCACTCAGGCTATGGTGGGAACTAGCATTGCATGCTAGTTTTTAAAAATAGTATGTGTAACAGTAGCCATTATTCAATGGCTCAGTGTTTCAAAAACTGTTGTCACCTAATATGAGTCTAGTTATCATATCATATAAAATATAGCTGTTTTGTACTTAAAACTCAATTTTCTGTAAAATGTGTCACATTTGGTAAATAATGAGTCCAGAAGTTTTTAGCAAATATAACATATAAAATGACTAAGACTAGTATGTTTTTCTAAGATTAGTCTGATCTTTTTACTCCATTCAGCTGAAGACATCTGTCAGGCCGCTGGATCATCACAGCTACTTCCATAAGTAATTTTACTAAAGCCTCCTCACCAAAGCTCTCAAACAAGGAGCGAGAGACAGAGAGAATACAGGGGGGAGAGAGAGAGAGAGAGAGAGAGAGAGAGAGAGAGAGACGGGGGTAATTGGAGAGAAGAAGAGAGAATGAGAGGGGTAGGAATGTTAAAGAAAACGAGGCCGAGCAAATAAGGGTCCCGGGATTCAAACATGTGGAGCAGTAGATCCAGAGGGGCACATCTTTCTCTGATCAGCCCGGGTCTTCAGCCCAATGGCTTCCACATGCCTGCTAACCTCTAGCAGATGAGCCCGGAGAAGATGAAACAGCGCTCATATCCCCTATCTTTAAGAGGGATCTCAAACTCAGAGAGGATGGCTGCAGACTAACAGAAAGAGAGAAAGAGATAGAAGAGAGAGAGAGAGAGAGAGAGAGAGAGAGAGAGAAAGACAAAGCAATGTGGAAAGAGTGGAAAGATGGAAACAGCAGGGCTGGTGGCATTCTTGAGAGAAGGAAAAAAAAAGAACAATTATTTTTGAAGAGTCGGGAATAACAGTGAATAAACGAATTAGAAGAAGGTTGCAAAATAAAATACAATAAAAAGGAAACAAACTTTTAGAATTCATCAATTAACAAATTGTGTGTTACAAAAGAAGAAAGTTGCAAAATAATATAAACTAATCTGTTCTGTTCTTTTTTTGAAGAGTTGGAAATTTAGAATGAATTAACGTTGCAAAATAAAATAAAATAAAATAAATGTAACCAAACAATTGTTTCTTATTAGTATTAATAATAATACTATTACTACTACTAATACTAATTATTATTATTATTATTTTGTAATGAGTATATCTGTCTTGTTTTTCAATGTGCATATTCTTAAAACAAGACTTACTTCAGACAAAAAACAATTACATATGTATTACGGCTTTCAGAGAATATATCTTGAATTAAATTATATATTATATATTTTTTTTCTTGTCATTTAGTAAGATTTATGGTTTTAAAAAACTGCCAGTGGGGTAAGAAATATAACCTTTAAAATAAACTATGAAAACAAATATTATCGTATGCAATTCTGCATCTCACGCAAACAAGGATGTTGCTTTAATATTACAAAACTGGTTATAATATTCCCAGAGCTCCTCGACAAAGCCAAACATTGTCAGAAGACTGTGGAAAACTGGGTCGCAGGTCATCTCAGAATCTGCCGCTGAGCAAAGACATAGATTTCTCCTCCTATCACTTTCCAGCGGACTTCACTACTGTTCATCGTAAAGACATTCTGCCGTATGATCTATGATTCTTCTTCCCCTCAGGCACTACAGAGCCCTGCCAAAACATAGGACTACTAAAATCCAGAATATTCCTAAAAATGTATGGTGCTGAGCCAGGCTTCTCCCCTGATGTGGTTCCTTGTTTTCTTCTTCACACATGGGAGATCACTGAAGCACAAGCATGTTTAAATACATCTCTGTATCGACCGCTCTTTTGCATTATTGAGGCACAAGTCAGACGAGAAACTGAACGTTGCTGAAGGCGACAGATTTATTCTGTTCATAACGAGCTCGAAAACATCAACAAGCTCTTTTTCATTGATTTTCTTGCACTTAAACAAAACATTAGACTTGCCAATTGGCTAAAAATGCTAAAAAAATGTAACAATTCTCATATCTATTGCATTAAATAATGCAAGAATGATTGCGAACTCAATTTTGATTCTTCTATTGTTCTTCTACAGCGAGTTTCCAATCTACTTGGGTGACTCCAGATGTTTTGTCCTGCATGATCTACTTTATGCAGGTGGCTTGGTGTCTTAAAGCGGAAGTGAAGACCTCTACATAACCCATTCAACAGATAACAACACACAAATGCAACTTTAAGACTACAGTAAAACACAGACTGATAATATGTAGAGTACAGCGACTGGTTAGGAGATGACATCTGGAAAGCTAGAGAAAAAAGAGGAGGAAATGAAACGAGTGTATGATAAATGGAGAGAGAGAGAGAGAGAGAGCGACAGATGTTAGAAAATCTTTTGCCAAAGTAAAGTAGCTGAGTGTTTGTTCCAGCGGCCTGTGTAAGCCTGCTGTCAGAGGACGGTCCCGAGCGCTGGTGCCTTTTATCAAGTCAACGGAAGAGAGAAACAGAGAAGGCATTAGCAGAAAACATGTGCTTTCATCCAAACATTAGGCTGATATTTAGTCTGATAATCTGGAGAAAATATGTGGGTGATTCTACAAAACGGAACTATTTGCGTGAACTGCTGATGACAGATTGAACTATATGCTAATATAAATATACATTTATATATTACTCAAAACGCTGACATGAACTAGGAACTTTATATTTTACTTCTTGCTCTTCTTTCAACTGGTGACTGGTGAGGGGTTAAATGTGCTTTTTTTTGGCCTGTCCCTAACCCAACATGCTTTATTAGCAAATCTGCTAATTTTAAAGAGAAAATGCAAGTTAAAATCTAGCATTCTGTTGCCTTTTCCCTCTATCTATATAATGTTATATTTTAGATGACTATGTATATTGGCAATACTTTAACATAAGGTTTCATTAACTAACAATCAGCAATACAATTATGCTTACATTTTTATTATTAAAAATGATCACCAGTTATCTGACCAAATTATCCAAGGTCTCATCATAGTTTCTAAAATTTTTAATTAATTAAATAATTCATTAAATATTCTTATTAATAGTCATAATTGCATTATCATTATCATTCAAGAGGACAACTCCGTTAAAGTCTACCAATTTGTATGACTTTATCTTACAATTTTCAGTTTTTAAATCCCATTTTACGATGATTTTGTATGGCAACTGATCATTGGAAAATGGAATTTTGTAGAAATATCTGCATGAAATTCTTTAAAAAGGACTTGGTAGCTTTACACAGAGCACAAATCTTGAAAGATGAAACTACAATGCATCACATAGCACAATGCAAGGGGTTAAAGGTGGTCGGCTAGACATGAAGTACCAGTATGATAACCTTTTTTATTTATATATTATGTCTAATTTAACAGTCCAGTGAAGAGATGAAGAGCCACCCTAAGACAGTTCCACCAAAGGGCTGTTCAGTGCAGGCAAAACAAACAGTGCGATGAGAGGAAAAGATAAACTCTGCTGCGTTCCACATGCTGCCAAGATAAGAGCACGATTTCAATCCAAGACCCAAACAGTCAGTTCAAGCACCTCAGCGTTTCATGTATAAACTCCAAAGATGCACCAAAATATGACAACAAATAACTGATAGCGCATCAGTGAGCTAAAACGCTACATTGTATTCCGCTCCGAATGCTAGAAGATGTGACCGAACACGCTCCAGCAGGGCAGATTCAACCTTCACTATCTCTAAACGAAGAAAAAAACCAAGCCCTCACTGCATACGGACAAATGCGGGCCAAAAAAATGCTCCATGTGGGACTCAACAAACCTCCCAGATCCCAGCTGCTCTACTTTCCCAAAGCAAGATAAAGCGAAATACCGAGCCACAGGCGAAATCTGTTGTTAAATATTTAACACTAAGCCCAAACCGTCAGTCCACACGTTATATTTCAGGCCCCGAACACCTGAACCTTTCCTGTTGCCTATGAATGCCCCAAGGGGGAAGACGTTCTTCTTGTCAAGCCCGGAATTGGGAGCTCTACATCTGGTGGAGCAGAGCAGCACACCTGCATGGCACAAAAGAGTACGACAATACGAAGCAACCCATTGACTTTCACCTTTGATGTGTGAATAGCTGAGCGAATAGGCCTTCTGAACCTCTCCACCATCCTTCAGCCACAATCGTGCGGTTTAATCTCTGCCTTTGAGCGTGGAATGCTTTTGAGGTCGCGGGACGTCCGCAGACCACGTGAGACGGCGAGAATTCGATCGCACGCTCATTAAAGCTTTTTTTAAGTCAAGAGACTTGCTCTTCAAACCGGATCTATCAATGTCATGAAGTTACCGCAGTAGGAACTTCCATCCTGGGGTGTGTTTCCCAAAAGCATCATGTTGTTACAAACATAGTTCAACGATTCAGTGTTTCCCGAAACCAACATTCGCAAACAGCATCGCAAACTTTCATGGTTGGAACTACAGCTCTTGACCTATGGGTTAAGAAAAGTTTCTTGTTAGTAGGGATGGGTACCGAAACCCGGTATTAAAATGGCCCCGGGGCTAAATTATGAAAGACCGTAGTATCAGTAAGATCTGACGGTATCGGTTCTGCTTTCAGTACTAGAGGGAAAAAAATTCAGAATGCCGCAAGCGCACCACGGGTCATGTAACTTCATCACCTTTTCCGTAACAACGTTGAAAGCTCAGCCAAGATGAAGGAACAGCTGATAACTGTATGTGGATTTTTTAATTAATTTAGTAGCAGTGCTACTGTAAGCAGTTTTTAGTGCTGCAAATCCATTTATCCATTGCTGAAATTTCAGCATCTTCATGGAGAGAGCAGGTCATGGTTGCTTAGCAACGGCAGACTCCTCAGGAGCGCAAGTGCCCGAAGGCTTTGGGGGTAAAAAAATCAGAAAGCGGCGTGCCTAGTGTTTTCCACGCGTTTTTAGACGCGATATGTGAACGGCCCCTTACAGTACAAAACTCCTGCTTAATACAAAGAGTGACGATGGCGGAGACAGCAAAACGTTCCAAACCGTTCCGGACCATTAAGCAGTATCGGTAAGAGTAGTAATAACGTTAAAACCTTAACGATACCCATCTCTACTTGTTAGTGAGACAATAAGCAAGGTAACATGCAACACAATCTATATATACCATTACATCTAAATATAAATTAATTTGAATCTATGTATTTTTGCGCATCCTAAATAAGCACCATTTTTGAAGTGTGTGCATGTGCATAAATACCTAATTCCCCCGTATGATGTAAGACGGAACCCACGATGAATCAAACATTTAATATAGCTAGAGAATGACAGGGAACAAAAATGTTATATTAACCATCTGGTGCCATGTTCAATACAGTAGCATCTTAGAGATTGGTTAAATGGCAGAAGTTAGGGCTACACGATTATGAAAAAAATATATATTGTCGATTATTCCATTGAAACTGTAATTGTGATTATTAATCACGATTTTCACAATTTACATTGAACAATGTTTATACCCTTGTTTGATGCAACTTCATGCCTCAAATGTCAACTATACATTGGATTGGTTTCTTCTTTAAATTATAAAAAAGTAAATGTGAATGGCATTATAATGTTACACTAAAATTTTAAAAACATTTAAGATAACATATAGAAAGAAAAAAACACATTTTAAATACGCAAAATAACATAAGTGGACTTTGAACGATTAATTGCCACTTTGAACAATTACGTAATTGTGGCATCCATAATTGTAATCGTGATTAGAAATTTGATTAAATGTGCAGCCCTAGCAGAAGTTATTCCTCCACCACATGAGTTAGACGTCATTAACAATGGCCTTATGTTGTTGAACCAATGTGGTTCAAATGACAGAGATGCAACTGTGTTCGGCAAACAGTCGTGACTAGCTAGTTTGTTTCCATAACAATGCATCTTACCATGGTGGGTAATCAGCAGGTTACATCGTTGTACCGGAAACACCCCCCTGGTCGAGAGTTTGAGAACTTTTGAAACACTATCTGAGTAACTCTTGTACGTCTAAATCCAAACCAATTCTTTTCCAACTCAATATCTTACTCACCAAGGACACGTAAAATGCTTATAACTGATTCTGAGGCTGATTAACATGGGCTATAAAAGTGGAACTGGCAAAAACTCACAGGCACCAGAGGTCACCGGCAGTTTTGTTTGTGTTGGCTGACTTGCGTGCTGCTCTTAGCGGGATGGCGAATTGAAGATGACTTCACTTCTGTTTGTATTGGCATGCATAAGGCAGTCGGGATCTCATACGCTCTACACAAGCAGGATTTACTCTTGTCGGTCCCCCCCAACCCCCAACCCCCACCCTGCTCCTAATCTTCGCCCAGCCGTGAAAAATTGTATAATAAAGAGCTACGGTTTTTGATTATACATAACCCGTGCTTTATTCAGCCCAAATCGTTGACTCTTCCCAACATCGTTCTCATGTTTTTCGGACCACCCAGAGTTCTTCACATCTAGGATGTTGAATGAAAAATGGTGCGCCTGATTTTTATGTCTCAACAGGGTTTGGAGATGAGGGCAGGAGATGACAACCTGAAGACCTTGTAAATAAGGCCGGTGGGTTGGTTGATAGATATCTGTTCAGATAGAGATTAAGAAAACCTAAATAAGTCCACAACAGTCTTTCATCTAAGCTCTAGTGATCCACACTCTATGACCTCATGACTTCAGGAACCTTTTGTTTCTTCAAAAAGTAAACAAGAAAAACACAAAGTCATTAAGCTTTTGAAACTTTTTATGCCAAAATGACACTGCATCAACAGTGTTCACTTGTCAACAGAATTGCATACAAAAATGTTTTGAAAGTTGTTTTTTTGGGTCAATGATAATAAAGAAAGAGCGTAAATACATCACAATAATTAAATCCTTTTGAATTAAGACATACCTTTGACAAAAAAAAAAAAAAAGACGCTTAACTTTAATTTGGAAAAACAATCTAAAAAGACAATAATAGTGAATAATGTATTTCAATAAGGAAACATTTTATAATCTTTAAATTAATACATAAAAAGGTTGAATATTTGCAATAATTCTGCAGTTTGAAGAGGGGAAAACAAACAAATTAACCTGTTATAAAAAAAATCCTTTATTATAATAAAGAATACTGTATATTACAGATAAATAATACTGATATAATAATTATACTGATTATTATTAATAATAATACTAATAATAAATATTTGTAGTATTATTTATTACATTTGCATTTCAGTCAAAGTAAAATTAACAAAAGTAAAATTTAGTAAAATTAACAAAACATCATGGGAAAAAAAAACTGTTAATATTTTGTCATGTAATATTATTGAAGAGACTGGAAAAGCGTAGTGCCAGATACAAGTCCAACTCAAATGAAGTACATAAACTTCTGGCAGTGCGCAGACTAAAAAATAGTTTAAAGATCATGAAACGTTTTGCACACTGCATTTTTTGTGCTTTATTTGTGGTCTCTGGATAATAAAAAGCGTTTTGGCCTTATTTATTGGATCTTATTTGTTTTTGGTCATGTTATATGATGAAATATTAACTACATTTAAAATAATTTTTTTCTCAAAAAGGTAAACACTACGACCCAAAAATGAACACAACACCCAAACCTCTGTTTGGTGTCAAATCTCAATTTCCAACCTCTGTTGACAGTTATTAGCATGTCATCTCTCTGCTGGCAGCTTGACTTTGTTCTGGACGGCTCTCGGTCGGACCACCATGTCTCTGTCTCCACAAAATCCCAGCCTTTCAATTCTGACCAGCTCTTAAGCAAACACAAACACTATTCGTCTGCCTGCCCTGTGGAAGTCCACGCATATCCCGTCAGCGCCGCTCGTTCACACTTCCATCATATCTCACGCTCCTCAGCGGGCGAGACCGAGGCCGTCTGGGATTCATCACCGTCTCCAGATCTGTTTCCTTTTGGGGTGATGAGGTCAAAAATTCAAACTACTCCATCATTGAACTTTGTTGAGAAAGAGACAGTGATGAAAAAAGAAAGAGAGAGAGAGAGAGACTAGTAGGATATAAACATAAAAAGCTAATTTCCTGACCTGAGGTGTTTTTCTTTTTCAATGCAATAACTACAGTAAAGGAGAGAAAATGAAATAACTCAGGAAGATGGATGGAGCATGACATTCATTCAAAAAACATGTGCATGTAGCTAGGAACACGCACACAAACTTACACAGCAGAGCCGGCAGAGCTGCTAGATGTGCGATATCACCTCCTGAACATCCCTCTCCCGTGCCAAAAGAGCTGTGATCGTTCTCCATTTACAGTCGATCACCACAGACACGCCGTAATATTTCACTTAAAGGTGAAGGGTGTCATTTTTTCTGCTATAATGCAGTCTCCAATCCAAGCTTAATATGCAGACTCAGTTTGGCACTGAAATCATACACTTTAGCTTTAAACAGGCTGCGCTAAAAGCTTGAGAGTTCAATAGTTGGGAATAAGTTATGAGAATAAGCATCACATATTCTGCACATGAGGGAAGCTTCAAATGAAACGTGACTTGAGTTATTCGAACAGATCTGAGCAGACTGAATGTTGAATGTTTGGTGAAACTACATGTACATTTTTAGAGGTGCTTGCTAAGGAAAATATCCTAACTACTAATCCTAATACTAAGAAATGTACCAGTGTTTTATATATTTGAAACAAACTTGTGCCATTATTTTTCTAAAACATTCAAACATGCAATTTTCATATGTCAGACATTAAAACAGGTGTAAAAATAGACTTGTACTGAGGCCTGATTATCCAGAATTACATACACTGCAAAAAATTACATCTTAAAGATTAAACTTAATCTATGCATGTTTTCCAGTATAAATATCTACAAATCTTTAAAACAGTTCTTTATATTTAAACGAAATGGAAAACAACACACAAAATACACTCATCCTGAAAATATATTTTACAAAAACATATTCCGAATATTAGGGTTGGGTATAGAAATTTGTCAAAATTTTCAAGAACTGGAAACTCGATAAGACACGTGCATTTAGATTCCGCTTAACGATTCCTGCATTCGCATTTTAAACTATTTACGCACAGGAAGGGAAAGAACTTGAGCACTGTTTGCGTACAGCGCACACATCCAAAGCGCGAACAGAGGAAAGCGATCCCGTTGCGTCCGTTCTCAAACCGTTCCATGCATTTCCACTGAAGAAGATTCGTTCCGAGCCTAAACATGCTTCTCTTTCACATTTACCAACCGATATGCACAAAAATATAAGATCAGAAACACAGCCGTTTTTGTCTTAAGTGAACGTAAATAGATGTAAATAGAGAAAGAAAACACACGTGTAAAAAATTTTTTTAGATCCGCCCATGTGCGTTCGGTGTTAAAGAGACAGCAGCCGGATGAACGTGCTGCTGACAGTCATAAATGTTAATCAAATAATAAAAGAAAATCATTCACTGATCTTGACTGAATATCATTCATTATGGGCCACATAGCAACAGGTCAGAACACCTTAGCAACCACATAATGTATTCAGCAACTCATAGAAACACACTGGAAACCAACAACAGCAGCCTAACAATATAGAATTAAGTTTTGTATGGACAAACACCACTCACATTTTCTTCAGATCTACTTAATGATTGCTGTGTGACTTATCAAAGAGAGTCAACTGTGGCTATATTGACAAAAACTGAGCTATTTAACATAAAACCATCCATACCGACTTCCACACTGACAGTCGGATAAAGAGAAATTCTAACAAGCACTCAGGCCCAGTGCAGCTCCAGCATGGGCTTATTAGCTTCTTCATGCTCTTGTTCTCAAGTTCAATGAAAGCCAGATGGAAGAGTGTAGTTCCGGAGATCAACCCCTGAGCCTTTGGCCCGCAGCCCGACGGCTGAGACAGAACAGTGACCCACACCAGGGATGTGACCGCGGCCTTATCCGTGTTTCTAAGACAACCACAAAGACTCTGAGCAGAAGGTGACTCGAGATCCAACTTCTCTGATGACAAGCCAGATCGGCCACTCATTAAAAATCAGAAAGCCTTAATACATCACGTTGTCAGTGTTGACAAACAAGTCTTCTGTTTCAGTCAGAGATCATCCAGTTGTCCTCTACTTGCAGTTCCTTTTGTTTCCTTCATGTGAAATTTATTCAGGAAACAGCACAGTGCTTGTTTATTCATTCTTTTCATTGTCCATTTTACATGTTTATGTTGGTCTCTTCCCTCAAATTGAGGACATCCACACTTCCACACGTCGTTCTGTTGTCTTGAGGAGTGTTCCCGAGTGCTTCTCCACAGATAACATCTGCAGAGATAGAGCTCAGGGAGGGGGAAGGCATCTAATTGGTCTTAAATTAAATCAATTGCCCTCTAATTGACTCACTTCCTGCTTCAATGTAAAAGGAGGAATTGAAGAAGAATATCACTAATGAAGCCAGCTGAGCAGATCGGACATGATTGAGAGGTTCGTCAGAGGATGGGTAATGCTGTGTGTCACATGTCAAAGTCTGAAAATCTTCAGTGTCAGATGTTACAAATGCACGTTGACAGGTAGTTGTGATAGACGCTAATATAAATGTCTCAAAAATCGATTTTGTTCCAAAATGTCACAGAAATGAAAAGAATGTCACTAGGCCGTCAATTCGAAGAGTACATATTCGTCATTGAATAAATGTTTACTGATGGTTTGCAACTTTTATGAATAATAAAAAAAGAAATTTTTTTACTGTGATGCTTTAACATGAAATTGTATTCATCTTATTTATATATATATATATATATATATATATATATATATATATATATATATATATATATATTCTAGGTATATATTTTTTTTCTGAAACACATACTTTATATAAAATATATAAAAACTTAAAATGTAAAAAAAAAATGTTGTATAGTGATAACTACATCTATGCTACAGGTGTGGTCAAATCAGCAGCATGTCTTGTGGTTTTTACCTCATCCAAACACCTTCCCAGCATCCTCTCAGTGACTAAGAGCCTCTACTTAAACTGAAACAGCATGAGAGCTTGTTTTGTGTAAACTCTCCAATAAAAGAGGCTCTGAGGTGGATATACCAGATTACATTAAAGACATTCCGATGCAGTCGTGGTCATCCTCAGCACCGACTCGGGAACACGATCCATCGGCGCTGTGAATCCCTCGCGCCAGACAGATGCCAGAGGCATTGTTTCCCAGGCCTGGAACCTGACACCCCATGACTGCGGGTGTCACCACCAGACCCTGAGTCACTCGATCCGTCCTCTCCTCCGCACAGGAATGCTTTCTTTTTGCCTTTTTCAGCTCTCCAGCATCACCGCTGGTCTCCATGCCTTGGGGAGAACTTCAGTCTCCCTGAGCCCTTGATAAAGAAACTCTATCCCTCCTTGTGAACGGATCTGGACGGTGTCAATCATGAGGAACTCTGGTCACTGTCAGGGTGAAGTGCAGAGGAAGGGAGGACCGCTGAACACTAATTAGTTATGTCAAACAAGTCTGCAGCGCAGTGAGCGTTAGATCAAGTGCCAGGGTTATACTCACTGAATACTGAGCTCATATGTTTAGACTGCACAAATATGCTAAGAACAGCTAAAAATGGAACAACTCTTACAAGATTTACTACGATAACCACAGTTTTTGACAAAATACAGAAAGTACTACAATATACTACAGAAGAAAGAAAGTCATACAGATTTGAAACAACATGAAGGTGAGTAAATGATGACAGAATTGTCATTTTGGGGTGAACTATCCCTTTAATACCCATTCAAAACCCATCATCTCATGAAATTATTTATGCAATTGTAACTGCAGTGTAAATGCATTCATGCCACATCTGAGCTGCAACAAATGGTATGTAAATATATCTAAATAGCATTTCAGATGCAGCTTCTTGGAAAAACATTAAATAAGCTTAAAAGTATATATGAAGTAATTTGCTGAATCAAACAAAACTATATCTTTTTAAAGCTACTTATAATGTCTATTTGATGCTTTTCTCATTTAACACAATAATGACTTATTTGATGCGCAATTAATTTGCAATTAGTTAGATTAATTAATCAGCACTTTGTATAATTCATTAGATGAAAACTTGTAATCTCTCTCTCTCTCTCTCTCTCTCACTCTCTCTATATATATAATTGCTGTCAAACGATTAATCGCAATTAATCGCATCCAGAATAAATGCTTTTGTTTACATAATATACCGTGTATATTTATTATTATATATAAATACAAACACATGCATGTATATATTTAAGAAAAATGTGTCATGTTTATATCTTAAATATATTTATATATAATATAAAATATAAGAATATTAATATATAAATGTATACACATCTAAATATTTTGAAAATTTATACTGTATGTGTGTGTGTATTTATATATACATAATAAATATACACAGCAGAAAACTAAAACTTCTATTCTGGATACTGAATTGGTGGGTTTTTGTTAAATGTGAGGAAAAATCATCACAATTAAAAGAACCAGAGACTTAAACTACTTCAGTCTGTTTGCAGTGAATTTATTTAATACACGAGTTTCACAATTTTAGTTGAATTACTGAAATAAATGAACTTTTAAACGGCATTCTAATTTATTGAGATGCTCCTGTATATATATCTGGTTATACATTATGGTGTATTAATTATATGTTGCTTGAAATAGTTGGAAGACAGGATTACTATTATGTTTTTATCTCAAAGATATCATTTTAGCACTGGATTTAAGCATTTAATAAATGTTCGATGAAGGTTGCTATAAATGATGTCACATTAAGAAGCTGTTTTAGCAATGTTAATTAATTGCTAAAAAAAAATAGTCATAGTAAATTTTGTTTTACCAAATCAGAGTCAAATGGTTAATAAAATTGTGAATATATCCATATCCATATTTCTAGTTCAACAGCATTATTTGAGAAGTGCTTACCACCTGAGAGACTATAAACATACAATTACACTTCTCTCTACATCTCCATCCCTGTCCAAGCTCTCATATTAGCATAATCCACCACAGTGCATGTAATGTGTGTAGAATTAATTCACTCCTACTTCATTATGAAGCATAGCCATTAAAAACAACAGAATTACCATTTCAATGAGCTCTACATAACGCTTTGTGTTGCAAGTGTTTCACTCAGTAATTGGCTCTATTAAGCCAAGAGAAATGACACTTGCGTACGTGTGCTGGGGTGTGTGCATTTATGCTGATCAGAGAGACTTTAATTGGGTTGGGTCATGTGTTATCATGTGTACATCTGTCATGGGGGTAATCCAGAAAAACAGCTTCCTGTTGATACATTTGTTCTCATTTCTTGTCAGCAAGCCCCACATATGTACACTGTGAATTCTTGCCAGCAAGAATTACCTCAAGAAAGTCTAAAATATCTCATCAAAGAAAGTGTATGTAAATCAGCAGCAAACTAACATTTCTTCCTCAATGTTCTTGTAACAGAATGAGAGGATTTTCTCCGGCTGGGTTTGATAAATCTGGTCATTGGCTCAAAATGGGATTCAATTCTTCAATTCAACGAGGGGGAAATACCAATGATGTCCTTGAATGGTTCAACAGCACACATTTGTTTTTATTCCACCCTCCTGTGGGTATGTAGATCTGAACAGCTGTGTTAGTGTGTCTGTACCAGCTGAAAGCCACCATAAACTCCCTAAATATGTTCAAAGCTCTCTTTTTTTGTCATGCAAACATGCAAAACTGTCTGGAATGAATTCAACGCTGCAATGTTAAATGTTTCTGCCACATTTTTCCTCCTGTTTAGCATTGCTGGTGCCATCCCATGAACCCTACCCCCACAGGAAACAGAACCGAATCAAACTGAACTGTGGCTTCAAAACCGTGAACCGTACCGAACCGTGTCACTGGTATATCTTACACCCCTAAGGTTTAGTGCTATTACCCTGATATCTTCATTAGTTGTTTTCATCCAAAGTTGCAGAATTATTTTTTGTGCGAAACTTGAATTTTGCATAAAACATTTGCGAATAAAGCAGTGTTTCCATCCCATGTGTTCAAATTTATCGCAGCACTTTATGCGATAAATTCAAATTCAAAATTCACATTAAAATATGTGATTGGAAACATAGCTATTGTGCCAGATAAATTCTGCTCTACTGCTAAAAATGGGACGCTAGTTTAGAGGCAGTTTCCTCAACAGCGCACAGGAGTTTGTAGGCCATAGCAATCATTCTGCACCTCCACCCCATTCCTTTACTGCCCCCTTCCCCCATCAACCATTTGGGCTTGATTAACAACCCTCACTCTTTTATTTCCTCATTCCTCTCTTCATTACACCCCCCCCCCCCCCTTCCATTCACTCTATCCATTAGGTGCTCAAGGTTAAAGGGCTACATATTATTTAGCAGGTGAGAGATGGATAAAGCAGACAGAGAGTGGGATGAAACAGAGAGAAACTGAGAGATTTCAGACACCTTTTAACCCCGTTCGCTCTAAATGGAACTTGTGTGGCAGTCAATGAAAAGCTGATGTTTCGTAATAATTGTGTCTGGCATTTCTGATAAAGTGGATGCCGCATTTCCTCGCAATTAATGTCTGATGTGTATCTACTGTTGCTAAGGCTTCACATGACCTACAGATCTTTGTTCCACTTGACTGCGGGTGGAATACAATGTGCAGGTGTGATTTAAAAAAAATATATAAAATTTGGGGGGTGGGTATGGGAAGCTGAAGTTGTTGTCAAAATTGTCAAAATGCATTCACTTTAAAAAAAATTATTTTTATGACATTAAAATAATATAACATTTTGTGCCATTGCCATTTTTTTTATTGAAAATTAGACTTGTTGCTAAGTTTGAGCTCAGACTGGTCTATGATAAAATTTGGATTTTGTGTCAAATAAATTTAATAAAAAATCAACAAAGTTGATTTAAATTCAAAAATCAAAACTAAATTGCATAAAAATTGCAATTGTAAAAATGCAAATAAATAAATGGCGGCAAAATGACCAAATCGCTCAATGAGAAACAAAAGTTAGCTGATTGTTGTTGTGGTGCTTTGTTAGTTTGTTTTAATGAGTCATTAGGTAACACGTGTGTCTCTCTCTCTCAGGTGAGGCCAGTGGTGATCGTATCGCTGCTCTGGCACTTGCGACTGAGGTCATATCTGTTTGGGGAGACCGCACACTTTTCGTGCAGCACGTCATGAGCTTTAATCTCGGTGCTGAGGTATTGCAGCATGTGCTGCGGAACGAGACGGGACGGGTCTGTCTAATCTCCCAGAGGACAACAGTCTTCCTGGGACCATGAGCTCACTTGTTCCAAATGTAAATGCGATGATGACAAGACTTGACAAAAGTTCTTTAGGTCTGGATTAGTCAACGAGTAGCTTGCGACACTGAAGTGGTGTGTTTGGACTACACACACTGATGAGTGGTGGAGATACGCAAAGAGTGTGTGAAAAACCACGAGACGCTTCATATTTGTGGTGTATAAACACATTGAAATGATTTCTGAAATTGGCTGTAAATGCACTCCTTTTAAATAAAACCAAGTCAGCTACCTGGGCGGTACAGTTAACAAGCCAAATAATTCCCATCCCATGCTGTTTTAGTTTGTCCTCCTTCTCCTCAGCTACTGCTATCTCGTGGGAACACCTTGACACCAGTGATTGTCTAAAACAAAACATCGACGGAAGAGGCCACGGTACACACATCTGGTTTGGATGACTGGATGCTTTATCCTCCTGAGGACAAATTATTTTTCTTTCATTTCAAGGCTTGTCCTAAGGTCTCCTCCTGAACGGAGTGGGAGACATCTTCCAAACCACTTCACTAGCTCTGCAAACAGGAGTTAATTGACCCGCTACCACAAACAGAGCCCTGTCACCCGACACAATGAGGCAGGTGTGTCTGCCGCCCGCTGGAATGAACGCTAGAGTAAACTATAACAAATCATAAGAAACACAAACAGGCTTAAACAGCAGCGCAGAAAGAGTTAACATATGGATAGAAAGAGAGTAAAACAAACAAAAAAAAGATTAAAAGTTAGAAATGTGAATAGAAGTATTATTTTAAAACATTATAAAAAATCATAAAATTACATATATATTATATATATATATTTATCTATTTTTATCAAAAATATATTTTATATATTTTTATATATAAATATATATTCTATATGAAATAATTTCATTTATATATATATATATATATATATATATATATATATATATATATATATATATACAACCCGAATTCCGGAAAAGTTGGGACGTTTTTTAAATTTTAATAAAATGAAAACTAAAGGAATTTCAAATCACATGAGCCAATATTTTATTCACAATAGAACATAGATAACGTAGCAAATGTTTAAACTGAGAAATTTTACACTTTTATCCACTTAATTAGCTCATTTAAAATTTAATGCCTGCTACAGGTCTCAAAAAAGTTGGCACGGGGGCAACAAATGGCTAAAAAAGCAAGCAGTTTTGAAAAGATTCAGCTGGGAGAACATCTAGTGATTAATTAAGTTAATTGATATCAGGTCTGTAACATGATTAGCTATAAAAGCTTTGTCTTAGAGAAGCAGAGTCTCTCAGAAGTGAGGATGGGCAGAGGCTCTCCAATCTGTGAAAGACTGCGTAAAAAAATTGTGGAAAACTTTAAAAACAAAGTTCCTCAACGTCAAATTGCAAAGGCTTTGCAAATCTCATCATCTACAGTGCATAACATCATCAAAAGATTCAGAGAAACTGGAGAAATCTCTGTGCGTAAGGGACAAGGCCGGAGACCTTTATTGGATGCCCGTGGTCTTCGGGCTCTCAGACGACACTGCATCACTCTTCGGCATGATTGTGTCAATGACATTACTAAATGGGCCCAGGAATACTTTCAGAAACCACTGTCGGTAAACACAATCCGCCGTGCCATCAGCAGATGCCAACTAAAGCTCTATCATGCAAAAAGGAAGCCATATGTGAACATGGTCCAGAAGCGCCGTCGTGTCCTGTGGGCCAAGGCTCATTTAAAATGGACTATTTCAAAGTGGAATAGTGTTTTATGGTCAGACGAGTCCAAATTTGACATTCTTGTTGGAAATCACGGACGCCGTGTCCTCCGGGCTAAAGAGGAGAGAGACCTTCCAGCATGTTATCAGCGTTCAGTTCAAAAGCCAGCATCTCTGATGGTATGGGGGTGCATAAGTGCATACGGTATGGGCAGCTTGCATGTTTTGGAAGGCTCTGTGAATGCTGAAAGGTATATAAAGGTTTTAGAGCAACATATGCTTCCCTCCAAACAACGTCTATTTCAGGGAAGGCCTTGTTTATTTCAGCAGGACAATGCAAAACCACATACTGCAGCTATAACAACAGCATGGCTTCGTCGTAGAAGAGTCCGGGTGCTAACCTGGCCTGCCTGCAGTCCAGATCTTTCACCTATAGAGAACATTTGGCGCATCATTAAACGAAAAATACGTCAAAGATGACCACGAACTCTTCAGCAGCTGGAAATCTATATAAGGCAAGAATGGGACCAAATTCCAACAGCAAAACTCCAGCAACTCATAGCCTCAATGCCCAGATGTCTTCAAACTGTTTTGAAAAGAAAAGGAGATGCTACACCATGGTAAACATGCCCCGTCCCAACTATTTTGAGACCTGTAGCAGAAATCAAAATTGAAATGAGCTCATTTTGTGCATAAAATTGTAAACTTTCTCAGTTTAAACATTTGCTATGTTATCTATGTTCTATTGTGAATAAAATATTGGCTCATGTGATTTGAAAGTCTTTTAGTTTTCATTTTATTCAAATTTAAAAAACGTCCCAACTTTTCCGGAATTCGGGTTGTATATATATATATATAGATAAAATATAAATGAAATTATTTCAAATCATAAAAACATGTTGACAGTTATGCAACCAAATATATATATATATATATATATATATATATATATATATATATATATATATATATATATATATATATATATATATATATATATATATATATATATATATATATATATATAGAGAGAGAGAGAGAGAGAGAGAGAGATATAGATATATATATATATATAATTTTGTTAATGTATGTTTATATATTAATGTATGTTTATATATATAGAAATCTTATAACCTTGATGGAAATTACTTTTTTGTAGGCACACACACACACACACAGACAGACAGACAGACAGACAGACAGACAGACAGACAGACAGACAGACAGATAGATAGATAGATAGATAGATAGATGTATTTTCTTATACAGATCATCATGCTATAAGCCTAAAACCAAACACAGAAGTCATCAGTGCCAAAAACTAGCAGATTCCAGACAAGAACTGACCCTTAACACACACACAAACATCTTTCCTCCCTCCTTCTCTCTCTCGCTGAGACGCCGGTCTTTCCTCATGCTCATTTACTGCACAAAATCCGTCTAAAGTGACGGATGAGGCCTGCTTGCTTTTTAGTGCGGAAGATGCATGGACGAAATATGCTGATTCTCCTCTGGAAAATGAATAATTCCCAGCCGGGCCGCTCCTGAAATAACTGCACGTTCTGCCCTCAGGGGATGGGTGTAGTTTCGTCTTTCTTTGTCTGAAACGGAGGATGCAAACAAACTATGAAATGCCTGAAAAGCAAATCAAAATGAATAAAATCTGTACTGCATTCCTCGATTCATTTCGCTGGTCGCTTGCCAAGCAGTATTGTGGAACGAGGCGAAAATCGCTGCTAAATTTGTTGGTTTTAATTGCATGGCGCTTGGTGGCGGAGGGAGGGAAATTTCACAGGTCAACCCAAACAAACAAACACGCCAGGCAGAGGAGTGTAATTTACTGCAATGAACCGGGACATCTAATCGAGGAGAGGTGAAAACTATCCAACAACATCTCCTCTGTGGAATATAGAAATGAGTTTTACAGCTTTACATCAGTCATCTCCACATTAAACGTATTCCCAAGCCAGATTCTGAGGTTTACTGTAATTATCTGCTGCTCTAGTATTAAACAGATATGGCAAGCATAAAGTTCAACTTTATCAATAGCATCTTAACAGCAAATTAGTTCTGATTTGTACTTTAGTTATAAAAAAAACTGTCAACGCATCATTTATGACTCAAAGTTTTTACACACATACATATATTAGTGCTGGCTAACGATTAATCGTGACTAATCGCATTTAAAATAAAGGTTTTTGTACAGTACAGACCAAAAGTTTGGACACACCTTCTCATTCAAAGAGTTTTCTTTATTTTCATGACTATGAAAATTGTAGAGTCACACTGAAGGCATCAAGGGCTATTTGACCAAGAAGGAGAGTGATGGGGTGCTGCGCCAGATGACCTGGCCTCCACAGTCACCGGACCTGAACCCAATCGAGATGGTTTAGGGGTGAGCTGGACCGCAGACAGAAGGCAAAAGGGCCAACAAGTGCTAAGCATCTCTTGGGGAACTCCTTCAAGACTGTTGGAAGACCATTTCAGGTGACTACCTCTTGAAGCTCATCAAGAGAATGCCAAGAGTGTGCAAAGCAGTAATCAAAGCAAAAGGTGGCTACTTTGAAGAACCTACAATATGACATATTTTCAGTTGTTTCACACTTTTTTGTTATGTATATAATTCCATATATAATTCCACATGTGTTAATTCATAGTTTTGATGCCTTCAGTGTGAATTCTGCTAAATGAATAAATGTAAATGTAAATACATACATACAAAAAAGACCATACAATACAAAATGTCTCAATTGGTTAGAAAACGATCATATAAAACCAAATGATGACTCTTTTTAAACCTTGACTAACATTATAAGTGGGCTATAACCAATGTAATTAACATACAGAAATTTTAAAGGTAGAGAAGTTAAAAATAACCGGTTTTACTGTAAGGGCCACGGAAAGGGTGAAAAATGATCACATAAAACTCAATTACAGATGCTGTTGTGCAAGAAACCTTGACTAACACAAGAAAAGGACTTCTGGGATAATACGACGCAGCTAATGTCACTTCTTATTCTAAAACCTTCCAGCTTGTCTATTTGCAAATGTGGCTAATATGTTGTATTAATCAATAATCTAATCAGGCATGTCAATCGTTGCCACTGCTATTGGTTTACTGAGACTGCATTTTCATAGAGCTCGGGTGCAGGAAATTCAAAATCACTTTCTCTCTTAATTGGGAAAACAGAAAGTAGAGCAGTCACAAAAAAAAAAAAAAAAAATTCCTGGGAACCTTGAATTGCCCTCATGCATAAAGAGTCTTTGTGTGGTAATTGTTCGACAAATAGCTATCTGAAAGTATGTGACCTACAAAGTGCATTTAATTCCAGCGACTCACACACCCACACTCATGTAAACACAACCACACACACACACACACCCACACAAAGGTGAATGCAACCAACCGTCCAGGATGCATTTCTACAAACTCCTAAACTCATATCACGTCACCAGATCTACACTTCTGTCCAGACCTGGGTCTTTATAAAAAGTCATTACTCACAGATCAACTATTGAAATCTAAATATTGTGTTCACATTGAGACTAATTGAAGCCTTTTGCTTCCAAACAGTATCGTGGAACGTTTTGAAACAGAGGAAGAAGAGTTCCCGCCTGCAGCAAGGGTCTGTGATTTCCACCACTGCAGAAATGGAGACTATGCCTTATATGCAGACGCAGTTTATAAGCAATCTGCTTTCTCTTTCCCTACTCGGGAGATGAAAAATGTTGGCTTAGGAGTCATTCTAGGCCAGGAAATAGCCAAAGACCAGATCATACCTTACAGCTCCCGAAAACCAACCCAAAACCTCCACAGAAAACAAAGGAAATCCTCAGAAATAACAATATTATGGGAAATTATAGTGACATCCATTTCGATCTGATGCCTAGGAATGCACAGATCAGCTGTGACAGTTTTCTGTGCCGCTTTCTGGACAGTGTTTTGACTTGAAAAAAGAAAAAAAAGTAAAAAAAAAAAAAAAAAAGATTTATTTATTTAAATTTAGTAATTTATTTATTTATTAGTTTTAATCAATAATAATACAAATGATACAGCAAAAAATATGTTATTCAGTGTTGTAATCTGATGCGACCGGCTGCAGTACGTGCACTGTGGGCAGACCCGACTAATCGATAATGAGAATCGCTGTAATGATTTTCATTATCGATAATAATAGATTTTATCGATCAGCTGTTGCAACCCTAGATTAAATAATATATTCGATTCATTTATTAATTTAAATTAGTTCATGTATGTTTTCATTTATGAGTTTTTAGCAATAATAATAAAAATCCATTAAAAATATAATAAAACAAATACTACTACTACTAAAATATTATTATTATTACCTGTTTATTTTTTATTTGTTGTAAAATATTTATTTTTAATTATTTATAACTAAATATAAGTACAATTATTGAGAATAAAATATTAATAATTCTAAGTGAATTAAAATAGTTTAACAACAACATTATTACACATTATTATTATTACTACTGTTTTGCATTACACAAATGTTTTCAGGTAAAAAAAAAAAACATTACATTAAATTTATTAATTTTGTTAGTCTATATATTTCTTTACTTACCAGTTCTTATCAATAAAATCAATTAAACATATCATAAAACAAATAATTATAAATTAATACTAGGTATACTAATGTTAATACTACAAATAATAATTATAATAATAATAATAATACTTTATATGAAATAATAGTTTAAATTAATTGTTTTATTATTATTAATCACTCACAACTAAATTTTTATCTGCCAAAGAAATATAGTTCATTACTGCTGGCTGTTTAAGTCATACCTATTAAAATCCAAAATAAATAATCAAAACATTCAAAATAGTTCATCAAAATAAATAAAAACTTGAGAAGGGGTCCGGCGGTCGAGGGCCGAGCAGCACCTGTCATATACAGTCATGCCTCCTGCTGCAAAGGCCAAAGTTTATACCCAACAGCTGCCCTGCACTAGAGAGCTCTTCCATGCCACGCAATTAACACCAGCTCCCCTCCGCACGCTCACCGTGACCTACGACCTTTGTTTAATAGCTCGTCCTGTGAGGAATCTCTGGGCTGGGCGTGTCCTTGGCTGCCCTTCCATGAACACACGTCCTGTTATTAGGCTTCTTTGTGCTTAAAGTATTATTATTTGTAGGTAAACCGAATGAGGTCATGGGGTCGCTCGCCCTGACCTGGGAGGATTCTGGGTGCTTGATCAGCGCTTGGCTGTTATTGACAGTCGGTAACGAAAGAGTCGTGCGATTGGACGAGGGCGCTGCGGCGGACTACGAGGAGATGTAATTTTCAGAATGTGGGGAACTAAAAGTCAATGAGGAAAGACCAAGCCAATCAGCACTGCCCTCTTATTTTAATGATTCCAGGTCAACCAATCAAAAACCGGCACCGCATACTAAACAGACTGTATGGCAGAAATCCAATGTTTCATTTCAGAGAGCATGACAGAGTGTTGGAAAGAGACGACCAAGACAAAAAACGAATCAAACATCGCTTCAGTTTGGTATGCAAGAACATCAACATTACATAGAGAGAGAAACTTCTAACAAAATAAATAACAAAAGATTATAAAATATATGGGAACGTATGTCAGTGAGTAAATTTAGGGGATAAGGTACATTTTTTATATCAACCGTAAATTTATTTAGGCAAATGTATATCAGTTGGATATAAATATAAAATTAAATACTAGGACTATATATATATATATATATATATATATATATATATATATATATATATATATATATATATATGTATGTATGTATGTATGTGATCTTGGGCCACAATACCAGATATAAGGGTGGATTTATTTTACATCTGAATAAATAAGCTTTCCATTGATGTATGGTTTATTAGGATCAGACAATATTTATATAACTATTTGAAAATCTGGAATCTGAGGGAGCAAAAAAATCTAAATACTGAGAAAATAACCTTTAAAATTGTCCAAATTAAGTTCTTAGCAATGCATATTACTAATCCAAAAAGTTCTGATAAATTTACGGTAGGAGATTTACAAATATCTTCATGGAACATGATCTTTATATATTATATATTAGTGCTGTCAAAAGATTAATCGTGATAAATCGCATCCAAAATAAAAGTTTTTGTTTACATAATATTTACATTTACATTTATTCATTTAGCAGACGTTTTTATCCAAAGCGAGTTACAGATGAGGACAGTGGAAGCAATCAAAAACAACAAAAAGAGCAATGATATATAAGTGCTATAACAAGTCTGAGTTAGGTTAACACAGTACACATAGCATGGGCTTTTAAATAATATAATAAATAAAAAGAAAACAGATAGATTAAAAAAAAGAATAGAGCAAGCTAGTGTTAGAGGTCTTTACACACACACACACACACACACACACACACACACACACACACACACAATACACAATTGCATAATAAATGAAAAGAAAATAGAATAAAAAAAGATTAGAAAGGTAGTTAGATTGTTTTTAAGAATAGAATTAGAATAGTGAGTGCTAAAGTTAGAGGGTCAAATAAAGATGGAAGAGATGTGTTTTAAGCCGATTCTTGAAGATGGCTAAGGACTCAACTGCTCGGATTGAGTTGAGCAGGTCACTCCACCAGGAGGGAACATTTAATTTAAAAGTCCGTAAAAGTGACTTTGTGCTTCTTTGGGAAATGTGTGTGTAAACTGTGTATATTATGTTTATATAAATATATATATATATATATATATATATATATATATATATATATATATATATATATATATATAGAGAGAGAGAGAGAGAGAGAGAGAGAGAGAGAGAGAAGATCTTTAGGAGAGAACATGTGGCTCATCTTACCCCACTCCCCCTCATTTGCTGAAGTGTGTGCAGTCGCTGCAGGGCACATTCCCTCACCAGCTGTGAAGAGCACATCTTTAGTGTGTCAGCAAGCACACATAATGCATCTCTGCTGCTCTATTTCTTCCTCTCTCTTCCTGTTGTCCTTCTTTTTCCCCTTCTGCCCCATTCCTCAAGCCCTCCACCCTGCCTTCTTTCTTGGCTCGTTGTGATCTCTAATAGCACTCAACAAACCACGTCTGCCTGCTCCAGTCTCAGAGCTGCACTTGCAGACCATATAATGGCCTAATGTCTTTCTCTGTTTTCAAAGAGGAAAAAAAAATCTAGCTAGAGCCAAGATGAGGCTTTTTAGGCTGACAGTAGGAGTAAACTGAAATGCTGAAAGAAAGAAAGAGTGTACTTCTGCATGAGGCAGCGCTCTGGAAATGTGTGTTTTTATAGAATTTGCTGATAGATGAAAAAATCTGGGACATCCGTACGTATCAGGAACAACCATCAGACAGCGATTGTAAGGTACGGAATTATAAATCAATCCAGCGCAGTCCTGAGAAACGATTCTGTCGGCACTGTAAAATGAACACTTCCAAGGGCTGTTTGTCATGAAATGAAACATTTCTGAAAATACGCCCTGCCATAATTCAAGCCATACAGTATTTCTATCACGTCTGTTTAGAGAAGACGTGGAAGAGGGAAAGACAGAAGCTCTGTGCCAAATTTTGTAAGTTAATGATTCGTCCTTAAATAGGCAGTCACTTGGAAAACATTAGATAGGCAAAAACTCTGTGTGTGCAATAAGAAATAAGAGACTCAACTACCGATTTCAAATTAGGCGTTTCAATGCAATACTCAAAATAACCCCTTCAAAATAGACCATATTTAATCAGCATTTTATTTATTTATGTTTATTTTTTTAATAAGGAGACTATAGAAAAATAAATAAAAATAAAAAATAAACTTCCAACTACTTTTAACCTATCTTAAAAACTTTAGTATAAAAAAATAACAAATACAGTTTACAAGACATTTCAAATGATAATAAACTGGCCAAAAATAAATAGATTTAAAAAATCTAGTTTAATACTGTATAACTTGTGAAATTGATACTGGTTAAATTAATTTGATAAGTTAACCTCTTAGCCTGCACCCCGACGCCCTCGTCCTGAAAGCCTCTCAACTCGCACGTGTCAGTGTTTATGAATAGATTAAATGAAACGGGACAGATTTAATCTTGACAAACTATGTATCATTATAAAGATCTAAGCCTCAAGCATCGACGACAGATCGCTGGTTTTCAATGGAAAGCTTATAAAGACTGTATTTGCTACATTTGTGTAAGCAGTACACATACAAACATGAACATTAGAAACGCTGTACATACCAGATCCGTCGTAATAACGAGTCATAAACACATCCACAGCTGTAAATCCCGGTTTAGTTAGAAAGGTAAGGGTCCACAGAACGACATCTCATGGAGCACGTTTAGTCCAACGAAGCAATAACGTTGTAATATGGATCATAATTCCTTTGTTTACGTTTCAGATCTTCAGCGACAGAACTGTTTGCGTCCGTTATGGAATAACTCACGGTCAGAAACTGTCTTGGTAGTAAAAACGGCATCGTTTTGCAGCGTACATTGTCACAAACAGAATGAGGCGATCCACCGGAAAAAAGAATGAATGAAAGACAGGCGAAAGATTGTTTATTTGAATTTTGGCGCTCCCCCGTGACTCGCTCTGACGCACCTGTTAGCTGATGGAGGCAGAACTTATAGCGATCGCCTTTTTCTTTGTTTCCTTTATTTTTCAACAGTTTTTATATATGTGAGAGGATGTTTTATGTTGAATGTGAATGTATCTGCATGATTACCATCTGTTTGAGTGCAAATCAGCCCAAATCAGCTCACTATTACTGAATGGTCACGGCTATCAAAGTGAACAGGTCTATATGAATAGAGAGAGTGGATTATTTACTTTGGCACATTTGTGTTATTACCATCTGTATAAGTGGCCATCAGCACATCAGCACGTATTTGCATCGTAATTCATTGTAAATACTGCATTTCTAGCAATCTCAGGATGTTCTGTAATTGGCAAACAAAGTTAAATCTTTTTTTATTTTTCTTATTATTCTTATTTTTCTTACTCAAATTATTCTTATTGTATTTTTCTAGTGCTCAAATAAATCACTTATATGATGTCTTATAAGTTTCTGTCTAGTGTTTTATAACTGAAAAAAACTATGCAGTGGTATGTTTACTGACTAAATAATTTGTAGAAGCCTTCAATACTATTGGTAAATATTTTTTTTATATTTGGGAGGTGGGGGGTCTAGACATAGTTCAGAAAAATATTTGCAGGAGTCTCATTTTTCATGATATCTTTTTCAGCAACAAAAATGCAGCCAACACGAGACATTTTTGGACTGAAATGAGAGAAAAAGGCATTTCGTCTGTCAGTCTGGCTGAAGGCTTCTGCAGTAGATCTGTGTTCTCCTGCTGTGGTGATTCTCTGAGAGTCAGAATCAATGCAGTGATCTTTGTCTAATCAATGTTTCATTACCAGCATGAGATATTGCATACACTGTTTACTAAGAGCTGCCAAGAGGGGTCTTATTGTTATATATTGGCAAGCGATGCATGAATCACCTCAGCAAGCCTGGCTGAACCCACTAATCGCTCTTTAAGTCTGTCAGATAATGTACTATCGTCTTAAAAGGCTCCAAAGGTTAAGCTATAAATAGCTGTTCTAAACATTTTGGTAGCCTAACAACTTTCAGATACTCGATTCTGTTAAACCTGTAAATTATGGTCTCTAAAGTAACATTAACAACAGTAACACACTAAACTTTTATTCTTGAAAATGTCGTTACAAAGGCTACATGAGATTTTTCACAATAAGGCACCACAATAAGTTAACTTTGACAAAACTAAAAATAAATTAATTGTCTAAAATGTAAGTAATTTTATGTCTAAAGTATGAACAAAATGCTTACTATGTGGCAGTGGGATTTAAAATTATTTATATATTATTATATGTTTTATTAATATTATGTTTCAGTTGTTATTTAATTTATTTTATTTAAATTTTCCATTGTCATTTTAATTTTAGTTAAAGTTTTAGTAGGGTTTTGTGTGTGTGTTTATATTTATATTTACGTATCCATTGAGTTAATTTTACATTTCAGATTTAAGAAATTAAATGTAGTATTATTGTATTATTTGAATTTAAATTAAATGTATTATCCATTTATTATTCATGTCAAGGAATTTGATACATTTTTTTTATTTAATTATTTTGTTAAGGTCTATTTATTTCATGACGTGCACTGAATAAAAAAAATAAAAAATAATAATAATCACTCTCTAGCCATTTCTGTTTCCTTCAATTTAGTTGCAGAGCTTTGGGGGCATTTGGGGGTTATTGATTTAAAAATAAAAGGACTAAGAAAGACGAATAGAAATAAGTGGGCAGGTTTGAAAGCTCTAAATTGGTAACGCAACTGTTCCGAGCCTTTCTGAACGACGCAAAACCATTACGTGGACAAAAACATGATCAGAATGTTCCATCTGTCACTCACAAAGCCTTTCGTCTTTTAAAACTAGGGTCTGGCTCCCTGCTGTTCTCGTAAACCGCATCCCTCCAGGAACCCCAGAACTGCCTGCCGCGACGTTGAAAAAAACACTGATGTGACACTGATGAACAAACTATCAAACAACAAGGAAATTAAGAAGCATAATCATCATTCTAGCACACAGGTGTTGACAGCACAGCTCAATCATTCCACTGCAAGAGTTTCAAAGGAAATAAGATTGTGAATCCTCCATTGTGCTGTCAGCCATCGATGGCATTTGTTTCTGTGTGAAACAACCACTCTTGTGTCGACAAAGAAAATTATTAAAAGCAAAACATCCGTCGTGAGTTCCCCTAAAGTTTGCACGTCTAATTATCATCCATATCTGCTGCAAAGATGTGCGGTGGCACTCGCTGGAACAGATGAAAGACAAAGGCAGGAGAGAACAGAGCAGGGAACACTTTGATGCGCACATATTTTGCCAAGTTGCATGTCTAAGTCTAGTCCCATTTCCATTACTCTGGAGTTCGTTCTTTCTTACGAATGGTTTTTAAGGTTTATCCAAACCCGACGCTGCAGGAGGCTGCTGTAAATCTCTGGTGGGTGTGTTTGTCATCCCACTGCTTTACAGACTCAATATAGACTTTAGCAAAACGTCTTAGAAGATTATTCAGCACCTTATTGACTGGTCTAGACGTGCCTTGATAACAAAGGAGACTACTTGAGAAGTTTTAACACCAGTATTTATCAGCGAGAAAACCAAACTAGCTAGCAAACATATCTAAAATATATTTAATTTATTTTTGGATAGTTTAATACTTGTAAAGTTGCAAGACCTTACATGTACTATTACAAAAATGTTTGTTATACAAAATGGATTCTGAAAATTGTAATGGTTAACATTATAAAATGTAGCTTTACTAAAGCCCCTTTCACACTGCACGTCGGACCCGGCAAATTGCCGGAACATTGCCGGGTCGCCTTCTGTGTGAAAGCAAACACGTCCCGGCATTGAACCCGTGTCGGGGACCTAGTAACATTGCCGGGTTCAATCCTGGAACTAGTGCTGTGTGGACAAAATCCAGATCTAATGGCGTGTCGTAGTGATGACGCACGTTATCGCACGACTCTTTTACCGGCTGTTTTGAAGGAAGATCAACATTTGTGACAAAAAAATATGAGCAAACTGTAATGAAGCAGAGATCAGTTAGTTCCTCAGTCTCCGTGCTGACGCCGAGATCGTTCGCTTGCTTCAGTGAAAGTATTACGTGTCTAACGTTTTCGACTCGTACATTACACATCACGTCCTGAAGTCACGTGTCATTACGGGACCTTTACGGGTTGTGTGTGAAAGCACGCACATATCCCGGGTAATCACAGACAGTATGAAAGTGCAAAATATAGCGACACGGGAACAATTGCCGGAACACTTTACCCGTGTATTTGCCGGAATCGCAGTGTGAAAGGGGCTTATGTTAAATGCAACGTTAAATGCATTAATAAATATGAGATTCACCATTACATAAAATTAACAAATACATAAAAATGACCAAATGACATAAAAAAAAACATAAAAACAAAAAATACAAAAATTACAATAAGTGTTTTGTTGGTGTAAAATATGGTAACAACTAGCACTAACCAACAAAAAACAGTCTGTGAGGCACAACTTAAATCTTGCTTAAACCTGAATCTTCAAGTACATTATGAAAAAAATTATTAATAATTATTAATAATTCCTAGTAAATCATAATAATAAAATATGTTTCACACACCAGATTTCCCATTATTTAACTGCAGCTGCTACTGGTGACCCTGCCGACCCAGTCTTAAGACAATTTATCAACTCAAAGTGATTTTGGCACCTAAGCGATACAGTGTGAGAGGTCAAAAGGTTACGCCATCCACCTATTTACAGTATTATTTCTCCCCCATGAGGTATAGATCTGATTTTTGGCTTCGTCTCTCATTGGTGCATTTTTGCCACAGGAAAGCCATAAGTCACCCATAACTGTTTCCTCTGATAGAGACAGTGATGGTCTGCATCTATGTGATGGATTGAGCTGTTCAATCCTCACAACTTGGCATTGCAAAGGCCAAACTGAAATATACAAAAAGCAATATGGAATTGTATTAATTAAAAGAGTGAAATGAGCGAGCAAGAAAGACTGCCTGCAGAGTGAGGGTAAAAGCCCTGCAGCCTGGACCTTATTAGCAGCGGGTCTAAGAGCAGCAGGTCTCTTTCTCCGCTCAAATCCCCACCCAAACACACAGCAAACAACCGTCATGCCCCCACCTTCACCCAGGCCTGTCCCATCCATCACACAGCAGGTTAATGGGCACACACACACACACTCATGTCTCTGGCCCTAGTCCAATTTTTGAAGCTCATAGCTCAAGTCTGTCATGGTGTAGTCAGCGCTAACAGAGGTACACTGTTAAAATCCATTACTACATTCCTGATTCTGGATCGAAAGACCTCGCTGTGCTGAACTCCTCACAATAAACCACTTAACACAAATCTAAACTAAAATAAACAGCATGAGAATGTGTTGGATTTCAATAAATACTAAAAAAGTTGTAGTGCACATACTAGAGAGAGAGAGAAAAGGACAGATAGAGCATCAGACAGGCAAAGAGAGTGACAGACAACGCGTCAGAGACAGACAGATAGACAGATAGATAAAGATAGACAGAGCAACAGACAGATGAACATACAGACAAAAGGTGATGACACAGAGCAACAGACTGCTTCAGACAGAGGGATAGAAAGACAAACAACAGACAGATAGAGCATCAGACAGAGAGGTAGAGCGACAGAAACAGATTAGCGCATCAGGCAAACATACACAGAGATATAGAAAGACAGCTGATAGAGCATCAGACAGACAGAGAGCAACAGAGAGATAGATGAAAAATAGAGCAACAGACAGAGCAACAAAAAGAGAGAGATAGAAAAACAGACAGATGGAGCAACAGACAACGGACATATAAAGCGTTAGACAGAGAGATAGAGTGACAGGCAACAGACAGGTAAAGCATAAGGCAGACAGATAGACAGACCGACAGACAGATAGAAAGATAGAAAGCAGACAGTGCATCAGACAGATTGTGCGACAGAAGACAGACAAAGCATTAAGAAGATAGACTGATAGACAGCTACAGAAAGAAATAGACAGACAGACAGACAGACAACAGATAGATAGAGCATCAGTCTGACTGTCTGTCGATAGTTTTTCCCAACTCTTGAGTTCTGAGTTTTTTATTAGATCAGGACAAATGAAATTTCGACAGTAATTCCTCTTTAAAACAGAAGAAATACACTCCTGTGATCCAATACACGTCTGTTTTCAGTCCAAGTGCTTGTTCAAAGCTCACTCTGACAGACCTGTCTGTTAAAAACAACCTCCAAAAAGGAAATAAAAATGAGCAAAGAGAAGATCAAGGAATGAGGGGATGGAAAAGAGAATTATTTATGACACCTGCGTTTTCAGTTGGAGTTCGTTGACTATAAAGAAAGAGTCAAACACTAGGACAAATCCGCAGGCGACTGTAAATGAGCAGGATGAACTCATGCATGCTCCTGATCAGACTGCTGGCTGAAGGAAACGCTAATAATTTGTGTCTAGCTTATTTAAGGCATGTGCAGAAACACGTCAGTAGTTCACTCAAAGTTGATGCTGAACTCCACATATATCCCTCTACCTCATCATGACCCTCGACCCTTGTGTGTCCAATAACATCGGCCACCATTTCGGGCATGACATCGTGACCTCCAGGGTCCAGCGTGACACCTGAAGCAACAGCTGTCGACCCTGACCTGAAAACACACACACCCCTCACATCAATAACAGCAAGTGTGATCTGAATTCTGAGGGGTGAAGACTTCCATGACGTTGTGATTGTAGAGGAACGGGGTGGCAGACTCTGCTGCTAAGTGGATGGGGTCCTGGAATGACCCCTGGGTGGAGAAGAGAGCCGTCAATCAGTGGAGCAATTCACCCTAAGACACCAAAAACATCTCGGTCCGACCTGCTCCCACATGACACACACACACACACACACAAACACACAGATTCACATGGACAAACCAGGATAATTAAACCAGGATGCTTGGACAACTTTTCTCTGAATGTAACAAGGAATGTCATGTGGATGGACTGACTACTGTGTATGTGTGTGTGTGTGTGTGTGTGTGTGTGTGTGTTTGTCCTGGCAGGTCATTACCGCTCAGCCATATCTAAGAAATCACATGTGACACACACAATTCTAACACCACTCACATTGTTATTTTAGTATTATTTATATGATTTTATATTATTTGTTCACATTTTGAAATTATATATATATATATATATATATATATATATATATATATATATATATATATATATATATATATATTCATTAGGGCTGTCAGTTTAATGTGTTAACTAATTAGTTAACGCAATTAAAATATTTTTATTTTTAGTTAACACACTAGCCCCGCACCCAGACCTTAATGTCATTTTACATTTCATACAGTTGACTGCTGACAAAAATTATGCAAGGCATAAATGCACTTATGACTCCATAATATAACTTATGCCCTAAAATTCAACATATTGGGGCAAAAATGCCCCATATGAGTTTTTGTCTCATATTTATATCATAAGCAATATAACACGAGTGCTATATTTTCCGAGTGCAAATGTGATTTATACAACAGTTCAGTAAATAACAAGTTAATATTGCTATATATTTAAAACACAAAATTTCTCAAAAACACTGCATAGTTTCTGAATGAATCCACATTTTGAAGAATCAGGTGAATCAGTGATTCATTCAAGGCCCATTCATAACATTTACTGAATTCCTGAATGAATCAGCTGTTTGAAATGAATTGAATGCATGAATAAAAGCCTAAATAAATTTACCGCCACCTGCTGGCAGTTTTAGTTTCTTATTTAGATTGTTATTTCATTTAAAATAATATGGGGGAAAAAAATTCAAAAGGCACAGTTCACCCAAAAAAGATTTGTCATCATTTACTCAAACCTGATTGACTTACTTAGTCATTCCCGTTATTAAAAATAATTATAAAAAATCCTGGGTTCACAGAATAGAAGAAGAGAAAATAAAATACTAAGAATTCTTTTTTTCTTTCTATTTTGCAAAGAGAGAGAGAGAAAGGGTTAAATAGAACAGAATCCCGGTCCTTTCAGAATTTCAGGTTCAGATAGGAAGAGAGGAAAGGAAAGTAGAGGAGAAAATCAGACCAACTGAATCGAAGACTAAAATATGCCCTCCCAGAATTCCACGTTGACACAGACAGCCGCCATCCCCTCATTTCTTATTCCAGTGGCAGAATTCCGTGTCGGGGCCCATCAGAGCTAATAAGAGGGACCTGTGATCCCAGCTCAGAATCCTGCATATACATTTTTTCTTTCTCTGTCAAAAGGGAATTCAGGTCAAATATTAATTGTTCCTGTCAGATGGCTGGAGGAATTGTGGATAACAGGGGAATCTCTCTTTGTTTTCTTTAATCATGGGAGTCTGCGTAGGGCGGACTCTGCACATAAAACAGAAGATGTATTGGTTTTATACCAGTTGGATGTAAACGGAGCTCCGTACTTCACACATACGCAAATACCAAGGGTGTTCTGGCCTTTTCTGCTCCCGTGTGACTTCCTATTTCCCCTACGGACACAGAAGTCCCTTTCGGCAGTTAAATAAATGGGCTTGTCTTCACGGAGAGCTTCTAATTAGTCTCCATATTGCATTTTATACGTTTCCTCCCCCATGCGCTCTCAGATCCCATGTGCTCCACAGATCATACAAGGGTGTTTCTATTATTAGTTTTAGGGTGATTTTGAATGACCTGTGTAACAATAGTGAATTACAATTCAACAATTCAAAATCAAGGAGTGCCTGAAAATACATTTCTAAAAGAAATAGCAAAACATGTAAAAAAAAAAAAAAAAATAGACACTATAAATGATTATAATACTGCACATCAAACAAATTAAACATTCCATTCACCCTGAATGTCAATTATGAAATTATCATAAGGGGAAATAAAATTTCCATACCAAATACTAAAAAACTTGCATATTCATGGATGTCTAGTGTTAGGGCCCTATAAAATATGGTTTATTTTTTCCAAAATTCAGTTTATTTTATTTTCCAAATTCATGTTTTTCCGTTTAAATGTATCTGGAATGTAGCTTTTTTTTCATAAATTTTTTTCTTGACTCCTTTTTAATAGTTAAAATACATTTTATTAAACAAAAAGCATTTTTAATTAATTAAAATCATGAAATCGCCGCGAGCACTTCAGTATGTGTGTAGTATGTGTAGTAAATGAAACTATTCTTTAACAGAGACACGCAGAACATGCAGGATTCATATTTAAATCGACTACTAGTCTATATCACGATTTGATTTAAGTGTAACAACCTACTTTTGATTAATACATTCAAAATTTGAAAAATTCAGTGAAATTCCATGTTAAATTGTGAATTCCATTTTTATGACTGGATTCCGTGATTCCATCCACGTTTTCCACATCGTGGAAATTAAATTATATACAGAGCACAAACGGAACTGTTCTGGACTTTTGTACAGTGAAACAAAGTATAGCTTGTTCTCTATACAGAAAAGTACAAAGTTCAGCTCATCCTTTTCATTTTTTAATCCTTCAATCATCAAAATCTTCGTAATAGTGGTTAAAAGAAAGAAGATGTTCCATTAAAGCATGAGGAGAAGGAGAAGGAGTCAGCGCCTAGAAAACTGCTGATTACAGAGAGAGAAAGATTAGAGGACTGAGAGAGTCTCTCCTCTGAACACACACACACACACACACACACACACACAGTGCGCTCATGAAAGGACTTCAGCAGGACTGATAGTTAAAACGTAAGAAGATAGAGTAGGTTCATTATTTCAGGAGAAACAGAGAGCATTTGAGGGATGTTAGCTTGTTCTCTCTGTGGATTGTCTTTGTGGGCTGAAATAAGAGAATGTGTCAGACCAGACTAGTCAAGCACAGAGACTTTAATTGCTCTGGCACAGTCTAATTAAGAAAAACCCCTGTCCTGCCGAGCACGTGTGTGTGTGTGTGTGTGTGCATGTGGCAGGTGAGCAGCACATGACATGATGATCCCTTTACCGGAATGTAATTTTCTTTTCACACACATACGTTTGCCTAGCGACAGTAAAAACAAGTATATATATATATATATATATATATATATATATATAAACATTATTTATTATTTTTTACCTCATTTATGAATCAGTTGGGCATTTCCCAAAAGGAAGTTTTGCCAGATTTTTGTGAATAATTTTGTGACTTAACAAATACTTTTTGGATACTTAACATCACACAACAATTGTGCTTTTTTATATTTCATTAATAAACTTCTTTAGTATGTTTATTAACCCATTTTCCTCATGGGAACTGTTGGTCTGCTCTACAGTGCAGGTGATTTCAGGTTTTACTGCTCTTGTGGGAAACATTTGGTCCCCATAATGTTGGCTAAACCTGACCTGCACAAACACGAGGACAAACACATTCACAAACCAACATTATTACAGCTTTTCATCTGCCACAATACACAATGAGTAAACCAAAGCACATTTATGATCCTCTGTCTACTCTCTCTTTTTTTGTTTATCTCAGACAGCCCTTGTTTTTACTGTCCTTTATTGTCTGCTTGATCACACACACACACACACACACACACACACACACACACACACACGTAAAGGACTCTTTGAAGTTCTGAGGGGCATGTTAACTTACGACATCTGCTATCAGGAGGTTTATGAGGGAGTACTGAGAGTTTTCAGTCATGTTTGCTCCTGACTGAAACAAACTACACTAGATTACATCATGAAGACACAATTTCACTATTATTCCACAAGCACAATCCCAAAGGAAACAAAAATCACAAAAGAAATTGCATTAATATATGCACAAGATTAAAGGGAGAACAAATTAAGACTTTTTTTTTAAAGGCACAGTCTACCCAAAAAAGGAAAAATCTGTCATCATTTGCTCATTCTCACTTTCTTTCTTTCTTTTCAAAATGTCTACTCTATCATGTTTTACAGAAGAAAGTCTCACAGGTTTCTGTGTCCCATTAAGACATGAGCCATCTCACATGCATCCGCAGTTCGAAACAGTTCTCTGATCTGCCACACGGGGTTAATTTAGTAACTACAACACAAAGAAAATCTAATCATTTGAAATCAGTGTTATTTTACTTTGAGTATTATTTTATCATTTTTTATAATATTTTGAATTAGTTTTTATTTTTGCATTTTGTTTTTATTTTTATTTTAAATAAAAGCGTGAGTAATGTTATTTTTTGACATTTTAGTAGTATACATACAGTACTTGTGTGTGTGTGTGTGTGTGTGTGTGTGTGTAATACTTAATAATTTTTATTTTAGTTATTTTAGTACATAAAGTTTAACTAAATTAAATTATTAAATAACTAGTTCTAATAAAAAGCTTTTAATATTTTATTTTATTTCAGTTGTAGTTTATTTTAAAGCAATTTTTATGGTTTTAGTTTTAGTTAATTATAATAACAAAAATTTTATAATAACAAAAATTAAATTAAATAATTAAAACCCTGCTATAAAATAAATAAACATTAAATTGCAGGGGGAAAAAACTTTCAGCAAGTTATCATTTATTAACAAAAACACACACACAAAAAAATACCTAATTAAAAATAAGAAAAAACTAATATTAAAAATAATATTAAAAATATTAACACTTTGTTACACTTGTTACATGCACTCACTATTATAATAACAATAAATTATGCATAATTACATGCAAGTAACCCTAAGCCAAAAACGAATCCTAACCCTATAGTAAGTACATGTAGTTAATTAATGTTACTCAGTACTTAAATGTATAATTACACTGTAACAAGGACACAAAATAATGTATCCAAAAAAGTACTAAAATGTTAACTAAGTTTAACATTAAAACAGAAAATGAATAAAATAAGTAAACAACAAAAACACAGGTGATCTCATTTCACAAATAAGCACTCCATTAGCTATGAAAGAGCACATGCTAAGAAACAGAATGCTATTATGGAATGGTGTCAGTATATGTTTTGCTCATCCGGAGGAACTCTTCAGAGATGCTGGAGGAGCAAACACAAGCTCTCATCTCAGAAACCGGCCCAATCAGGAAGACAGAATGTTACATTTCAGAGCCGCTACGTTCCATGTAGTCAGTCCAGCGGTTTTGGAAAATGAATGTTGCCCAGGGGCAAGTCAAATAGATTTGCTTTCACTGGTATCTAGTAACACCGGCTCGCTCTTTTTCTCCCTTCTCCTCGCCTGTAACAGTATATTCCTTGTTTGAAGCCCCCAGGATAAATCTCAGCGATTTGAATACAGAGCATAGCTGAGGAATGAGGAGACGAGGGAGGAAAATAAGCCGCTCCGCTGGGACGGGACTCATCTGAATCTGAACGAGCGAGCGGCCAAGAGAAGAGAGAGGAGGAGATAAAGAGAACGAGAGAGGCCTGGAAATCAATCAGAGAGCGCTGAGTTGAGCCAGTGCCTCCTCTTCACCTCCTCACGCTCTCTTCAGCATCCTGAGGACACATCGATTCACAGCAGTGTCATTGTTTGAGCTCAGATCTTTGGCAGATGGAGGAAAGCACAGAGAAACTGGCTTGTAGAAGTCAGGGTTAAAGTAACAACAAATTCCTCACACAAATCTACAGCAAATCTCTTCAGACTGCTTGGGTTTATCTGTCAGTCCTCCATCAAGTGCACTGGTGCAAGGCTTTCAGATTGCTTTTTATAAATTATAAAACAAGTGCAAAGTATAACAATAATACAATAAAAAAAAAAAAAAAACCTTATCACAAAAATTAGCTAGAATATTTTTTAATTAATATTTTATCATATTTTACAAAATTAAATATTGATTAAGGGTATAAAAAAGAAATAAATAAATAAACAATAAAAATGTTAATATATTAAATAAATAATACAAATGTTTTATATATATATTTATATATATATATATTAGGGGTGTAACGATACGCGTATTCGTATTGAACCGTTCGGTACGAGGCTTTCGGTTCGGTAAGCGGTACGCATTATGGACCGAACGGTTCGTTGGACTAATTAATTATATTTGGAAAATAATAAAAAAATTGTGAAATATAATGATATGCGTTCAACAAGGTAGCCCAATAACCCAAACGACGTAACAGGCAATGCCCCTGACACCCCCGAAGAAGAAAAAAACACCAACTTATAAGTTTATGTTAGGCTACTCAGTCAGGCGCTCGCTCACTCAGTAATACACGCTGAAGGCTCGATGCAAAATGGCCAATGCGTTTAACAGACCAGAAATAGAAGATCCTCCAATAACCAACAGGTCTGGTGTTTGGGTGCACTTTGGATTCAAGTGCACCCAAACACCAGACCTGTTGGTTATTGGAGGATCTTCTATTTCTGGTCTGTTAAACACATTAGCCATTTTGCAACGAGCCTTCAGCGCGTACTGAGTGAGCAAGCGCCTTTATGGGCCTTTCACACAGGACGCGGTATGCGTGGCGCTGCGTTATAAAACCCATTCATCTCAATGGCTTGCTCCGCGCAAGGACGTTTTGTTGCTGCGTCGACCAAAGCGCAAGCGCAGCGGTGCGCATCATTTGCGTGCTTGCGCGCACGCCGCGGTCAAAGTTCAAAATAGTTCAACTTTTGCCGCTGCGCTCTGTGACGATTACCAGCGCGACCAATAGGATCCAAAACAAGCACGGAAATCTAAATGAATGAACGGCTAGTACAGTACTGTGTGTGTCAGAATTTCCTGAGCTGTACGATACAAGTTTGAGGTAGTATAGGGACATCGTCAGGAAAGCTGTGTCATGGAGACATATCTCCATTCAAGGAATAACAGACTATGATAGAGCTCCCGCTAAAAGTTTTTAAAACTCCGCCTACGCCATAGCGCAGCGCAGCGCAAATCGCGTTGTATCTGAAGGGTAACGCTGAACCCAGCGGCAAGCGCCGCGCATACCGCGTCCTGTCTGAAAGGCCCATATACTCTGTAGTGGAAAACGTAGGTTTTAAGAACATGCTTAATGTAATTGAGCCCAGTTACAATATTCCTTCACGAGTTAATTTCAGACAGACCGTAATTCCTGCTTTGTTCCAAAAAACATAAGCCCTATAGAGAACCAATTGAGTAAAAACACACTCAATATAAAGAGTTATAGAGTTCCATATAAAAAGTTACATCTTTGTATTTGTTCATAACTACTACAATAATATAACATTTTAGTTTTTTTTTATAAGGAGCTGTTTTTGTTTTATACAGTATGCTGCTAAGGAAACACTATAGAAGATGGGTAAAGAATAGCTCCATCATTGTTCAATGTAAAAAAAAAACATACTTTGTTAGTTTTAATAAATAAAACATTTTTTAAAAATCAAGGAAATTTATCTGCCAATTTTTTCTTTTTGTTGTATCTAAAATGTACCGAACCGTACCGAACGAACCGTGACACCAGTGTATCGTATCGAACCGAACCGTGAATTTTGTGAACCGTTACACCCCTTATATATATATATATATATATATATATATATATATATATATATATATATATATATATATATATATATATATTCGTACCGGACCATTACGGTATAGGGCTTTCAGTATGGTGCACGTGTTCCAAACGAACATATTAAGTGGCGGTAGTCTCCCCGTTCAGCGCAAATCCCGCCCTGCAGCTGATTCTAAGGCCGGTGACACACTGGCTGCATGGCGTGAGCATGGCGTTTCTGCTGCGTGTCAGTTGCGTGACGGCTGCTTCGCGTTTTCTGTGTCTTTACACACCAGAATCATGCCTGACGCGGCGATGGCGTGCTGCTCCTTTTGTAGGTGACATAGAGGGAGGCCGCCGACAGACAGGATCTTGTCTTCACCACAACAATATCTATACTTCATGTTTAGCATAAATATAAAGCCTACTGATAAAGGACACCGTCAACAGTATTGACGGCAAAATAGACTATGTTTGACAGGTGCAATATGCCAGTGTGTCACCGGCCTAAGGTTTTCAAAAGGCATCACGCAAGTGTGAACATCACTACAACTAGGGAAAAAACAGTTGTAATTCAAACGCAGCTCCCGTCGGCATTTAAACAGACCTTTGCTCTTAATTCCGATCGGTCCAACGCAATAACGAAATCTGAGGAGGTCTAAAAACTGAAACTGTTGATGTTGCACTTTACACTTTGGAAAAGTTATATTATATATTTTTTTTAATATGAGCAGGCCTACAAGCTGGGATTGGTAATGCTGCACTGTGATCATAGTTATTTATTTATATTTTTCATTATATTTTATTATATGACATTGGTTTGAGACTGAGAGTATTTTATTTAGTGGAGAACTTTGCAGCAGTATTTTATTTCTTATTCTTTTTTTTTTTATATATATATATTTTATTAAAAATTATTTAAAAAAAGAGTGTAAACAAATTGTAAAAAAAAGTTTTAGTAATAAACAACCTGCAGTTTAATGTTTGCATTTCTTTCCCTTACTGTACCGAAAATGAACCGAACCGTGACTTTAAAACCGAGGTACGTACCGAACCGTGATTTTGGCGTACCGTTACACCCCTAATATATATATATATATATATATATATACACACACAAAAACAATTCATAATGATAATTTCAATTTAAAATACAGAAATCATATTAAAAATTGTTTATATATTTATAAATATAAATATATTTATTATATTTATAAAAATGATCAAATAAAAAAAATAATAATGGTAATAATGATTATTATTATTACTCAAATACATATGTATAAAAAAAATATATAAACTATATATATAAACTAGTAAAATCTACTAATAGCTCATTTTAAACCCCATAATAATAATGAACAGTTTTATTAAATATAGATTTTTACATTACTCCATATTGCCTATTTCTTTGCATAGAAAAAAATATGTAAAGCTAAATCTAAAAGTGCACAGTAAAATCTCTCATCTCCTGGTACTGTATTTACTGCCCAACTGTAAATAAATTAATATTAAATATTTAAGTGGCATTATTTTCCTGCACTTCCTACACACTAACATGTACATACAAGTCATATCTCAACTTCTCAGAAAGAGTCTTCACAAAATAAGTTAAAAAAAACAAAAAAAACATTACGTTTGCTATAAGGACATGCGATGAAGAAGCCTCTGCATGCATCTCTGACCAGCTCTGAAACCCTGTGAGAAATATAAAGCCACTCATTATCAGCACATTCTAGGAGAGACGGACTCCCCGGAGAGTCCGAGCGCACTGATAGCATCTTCTGACAGAGGCACCCAGACGCTAAAGAAATGAGATACGGCTCAAATGAGAGCAAACAGATGAGAAGGGGGCCGGGGCGCAATATCACGATCCGAAAGCCTCTTATTCAGTCAGAGTGTCAAGCTGAGGGCGAGACCGTTCCAACGGGTTTATCTTTGCGCTAGCTTAGATGTAGGCTAATCACTCATGTCCTGACACGCACTGAAAGGGTATTTCCTCAGCTATTAGCAGAGCGCCATTCATCAGCCCTCTGTTAGCAAGCCTAACCTTTAGTCCGAAGAACCTTATCGATTCCTCTTTTAAGCCAAAGACTCAAAACAAATGATCTGGCCTCAACCAGCAGTGCAGGATTTCGTCAGACTGAATGATTAAAGTCACTATAATCAAGGTAAACAGGGCTTGTTCACAAACAAGGAGCGTTTCGTTTGCTCCATGCCATGACCTCGCTTTTACCTCTAACAAAAGAGATGATGGAAACGAAAGGGACGGAGGGATATCAGCAAGGTGAGCCGAGGTCAGAGTTCCTACAGAATGTGAGTCCATAAACGATTCCATAAAAGAACCAGTTCAGAGGAGTCATCTGTGAGTGAATCAGACTACACCGGTTGCGCAGGAAGGTTTTTTTTTATTTTTATGAAACCAGCAAAGATTCAGCAAAAGTGCTGGCGAAGCAACAATGAGGCCAGACTAAAACCCTGAGGCCATGTGAACAAATAAAATGAGTTAATCTCTACTCATCAGAACTTTTCCCTACTTTTTTCCAACTTACTCAGAAAGTACTGCTAATGAAAGACCGATGAAAAGAACAAAGACGAATGTGCTAGATTATAAAGGTGCTTGTTGATTTTGTGACAAACTATGATTACTGAAATCATAAATAATAGATGACAGCTACAAGGAAACTCTGAAGCCAGCATTCGTTAATTATCCCAAAGCAATTCATCATAAAGAAGACATTACTTAATAAATTCCAATTCATGGTGGATAAATAACAGTGGCAAACATGCCATAGACTCATATACTGAAATTGTCACAATAATGACTGGCAATAAATTGCAAATGATTATTATTTACCAAAGATATTAGAAACCAGATGCTTTCAGCTTCTATTTCTCCTCAAATCAAAATGTTTGCAGATTCAAAACAAATAAAGTCACGGAGCTGAAATATTAAGGGGATCTTGGCAGAAAGAAAACAAATAATGGTGTGCAGTTAGAGTCTAGAGTTTCATGTGATTTTCTGCAGTAGCTGGCATTTGCTCAAAAACAAACGAAATCTCGCCGTCTATGAAGAGTGGGAGAGAGCGCTAACGCTGCTGTTCAAATGTTGTGTCTTCATTTTCAAATGGAAATGTGCAGTGTGAAAGAGTTCTCATTTGTGTGAGTATTGAGCAGGAAGGTCTTATGCCAGGCTGCCAAAACATTTTGGCAAAATAAATGTGTGCTTCACACAAAGAAAATACCCAAACACCCTGAAATGAAAATGAAACTGTTACACAGGTGGATGCCGTAATTAAAGTCAACACTGCCATTTGCAAACGACATTTCACTGGAGTAGACAGACATATCTGAGTGAAACAGGATATTCAATGAGAAAACAATTACAACAGGACTTGATTTTATCCATCTGGAATTAAATTGGATCAGGAAAAGTGGGTGTAACATGCCAAGAATGAAAGTAGATGGTTGGAAAGGGAAGTTGAATAATAAGATGAATTGATGACAACATATTATTATTATTATTATTATTATTATTATTATTATTATTATTATTATTATTGTTGTTATTATTATATAAGGGATGTTGAAAAATAAAATGAATTGATGACAACATTATTATTATTATTATTATTATTATTATTATTATTATTATACAAGGGATGTTGAAAAATAAGATGGATTGATGATAACATATTTTTTATATTATTATTTCAGTATTATTACATAAATAATATATTACTTATATATTTTAGAACTTTTAGAGAACTATGAATATGCCAAACAAAAACGATTCATAATGATAAATGTTAAATTTAAATACAGAAAGCCTATGGTTACATTCTGGAAAAAGTTTTATGAAATAAAATTAAATAACATAAAATTAAACATCATTTCCAGATATTTATGAAGTCATGAATGATTAAGTAAAATTAAGTAGTTTAAATGAAAAAGTGTAAATTTAGTTTAGTAAATATAAATGTAAAGATTGTTTTTGAACTCATGCTGAATTTAAATCTATATTTAAAGATCAAAAGGTTATGAAGACAAAATGATCTCAAATTGTTACATAAATAAATAAATAAACAATATTATTATTGTTATAAATATTATTATATACTATTTTCACATATAATAAAAGAACAACATATAAAAATGTAAACGTTTGTCAAATTAAAAAATATCTGTCTGTGTCTTACTAAAGAGAGCCATCATGTTGAGTTTAAATCCATATGATGAGCCCGCAATGTATGCAAATGACTAAACCGGGTTTATATCCCACATACTGATTTTATTCGGAACCAGAAAAAGCCACATTCTGAGCTTCCCTACCAATTTGTCCCGCGCTCTCTTATTATTCCAGACTGCGGACACTTCTTATTATCTCTGAACACAATGCTTGTTTGTGGGCTGGATATTTTTACTGGTTCGCGGGCTCAGCCTGTGTTGCCACATGTTTTGGCTCACGCCTCTGAAGGTTCTCGGTTTAGCTCTGGTCAAGGTTGTGTGTTCTGTTTGGATTCAGGCCCCCGTCTCCACTTGCCAACACACACAGGACGGACTCATAACTCACTCAGCAAGGCCCTTGAGAGACACGACGCATTGGGTTCTCCAACCTCTTAAAACGAGAACTACAGCCCTGTGTACTGACTATTCTCGCTCTCGTTCGATCTGTCGAGAAAAAAGCCTTCATCTCTTTTGCTCCCCATCTTATCTTTTCTATCTCTCATCTAATATTCTTTTTATCTCGGTGTAATGAAATTGGGATTCAGAGCGTGCCTCATTCTCGCCCCCCACTCGTTCGCTCTTGCGCTGTCCATCAAACGGCAGAAGGGAGAGGTTATCGACTCCTCTCTCTCGCTCTCCCGGCAAGCCTGAAACCTTCAATTTAATAGAGGAGTCGAAACAGACTCCCAGTCTATCTTTAACAAAGCGCCACACCATTTTCTAGCCCTGATGAGATCCACCGAGCTCCCCTTCAGCTCCCGGGGGTCCTCTGCGTGCTGTGTGCGTTCAAAGAGTGTCAGCCCCCATTACCCATCTCTGAGACAGACAACTAATAACACGGATCAGCCTGGCAGACCGCAGTCGAATTCGCTCACTCAATTTGACGCCTGGTTTCTCTCGCCTTGATTCGCTCGTGTGTTTAGATCAAAATGCCACGCGACGAGATGCACTAAGCGAAGACGGGACATAAAAAGCAAAAGGGTGGGGGTGGATATTACCACATGTCAGCGAACTTTCAAGAAAGAAGCATAACGTGTTTTGCATTTAAAGAGGGCGCAATCAAGCTACAGGGGCAAGTCCATGTCCGCAAACCAAACGCCCACGCATAGACCCCAAAATCTGCCACGTTCCTTTCCCTTGAAATACCTCCGCATTGCACATGTTTCGAGCCTTAATTATTCTCAGGATGCTTCTAAACAGACATACGCACCAGCCAATAACCCAGCAAAGAATCACTTAGCATCTGCCTGCCATTAAATCCAAATCCAGAGCGCAGCTGTCCGCAAAAAACTCCTACAAAGTGACCCGAGTCGCTCAGTCTGGTCAGATGTGGAGGCCAAAAACAGGGCTGCAAAACTCAAAGCCCAAACCATCTGCAGGTCCTAACGTACACAAAGCTGCCAAACAGGCACACAATACGGAGCTAAACAACATCAAACGGAACAGAAATGCGGAAGAGACGTTACGTTATGCCTATGAATAAATCTGCAACTAAATAGTTGCTGTGTTGTACAAGAAAAAGAGTGACAACTATAGTCTTTTTTTTCCTATAACTGGTACAGCTACATAATGTTTTCGTTCAGCTTTTGTAATAAACAATATTATTTATCATTTCTTTATTACATGTATATACAAAAATACAAATAAAATCGTATTATGAAAATAATAACCAATAATGACTAAAACAATGATAATGATAATAATATTAATAATAAAACATACTTTAAAAAAAAATAAGAGTAAAAATTATACAAGTAAATATAAGCATGAGTAAAGTCAAATTTAAGTATAAAAATGTAACAACAACAACAACAATTGGCCATAATAATAATAATAATAATAATAATATAAAAAGTAAAAAAAAATTAAATAATAAATACAATACTATTTTTTTTATAACTATAATAGATAAATAAAAAGTAAAAATATGTTTTAATAATAAATAATAAATACAGGAATAAAATGAAAATATATTTTACTACTACTACTAATAATAATAATTAGGTTAGATGTGTAGGCCAAAAACAGACCTGCAGAACAGAAGATAAAACTTTTTTTTTTTTACTATTTTTTTTTAACTGTCGCAACAAACAAAGCTACAACTGGCAATCTGGTAGAAGATTTGAACAGCATCAAATGCAATAGATGAGACCTTCACTTTGCTGTAGAATAAAAAGGAAGTTGATAACTGAGATGTTAAAAGCTTGGATGCTCCACTTCATGATCATATTTCTTCTCCTATGTAGTCAATGAATCACTTTTACAAGAGCACTCTACTGTCTTTATAATCCTGTAAGCTAGAAGAGCGAGCTACTAATATTGTCCATCAGAGTCTTGTAAAAGATCTCGGTGTGTTAAGGAATGATTGGCAGGAAGAAACAAAAGACGGATGGCAAAAGTGGAATTAAATGCGTTGAATACCTTGTCAGCGAATTTTAGGGATTGGGGGCGGCACGTCTATTTCTCAAAACGAAATTTCTTTATTTGACAGCACCTGCTTGAGGGATAGCACCCCGAAATGGGATAGCCGTACATCACACTGCACACGGATGTTATTATCCAGAAATGCCCAGCATGACAACATGCAAGAGACACCAGCAACCTGCATCTGTGACGGATGGCGCAAGCGTGTGCATGTATGTCCATGTTCTCTGTCACTCTGCCAGCCCATCATCTGAGCCCGAGCACCGACTGTCCTTAATGAGGGGATTAGACACATCGCCCCATTCCTCCTGCATGCTTTTATATGGAAGACATTACAGTGGGAAGGTAAAGCCAGCAAACCGGGCACTCAGCAAGGGCCTCTGATGAGCCTTTCTATAGGGCTATTTTTCTGGCCCTGGCTTTTGTGTGTATGTGTACATAACAGAGCTTCTGCAGGTGTGTGTGTGTGTGTGTGTGTGTGTGCGCGCATGATGGAGATTTCCGGGGTATGCGCTGCACAAGGTGCTGTTTCAGGCCCCCTGGGTTTGTGTTGGCAGACCTTGAATCAGTCCATAACGAGCTCTTCTAGTTCTGAGCTCCAGACGCAGGATAGTGGAACAGCGGGGACCACGGGAGAAATGACCGCTCCCTCCATATCCCACTCGCTGCCTCTTGCGGACCGCCACAAACAAAGGACAGAAGAGATTAAGAGAACACAGGACATGTTAACAGAGGAGCCACGCTCCTGAGGAAGATAAATAAAAGTGTCAGTCACCGCTCTAATAAAGAGAAAGCTGCTGGCCTGTGAGATCCATGGTCAGCGAATGCAGTGTTAATAGAACTATGACTATCCTCCAATGAGGGAATGATTATAGTCATTAAGGATACTTTTTTCAGCTGTGTGAGATTTTTTCTTTTCTTTTCTTTTTTTAAGCACTTAATTGGGTGTATTTCTATTGCATTTGTACAAACTGCGTCTTCATTTACTTTGTGTGCACATATTTGCATGTAAAAATGTTTTCACACACATCATGATTGATCTACAAGTAAAACTTTTAAAAAGCAAATAAATAAATAAACAAACAAGCCCCACCGGGAACTATGGATATCCTCGAGAAAACAAATAAATGAATAAGCAAGCCCCACCTGGAGTTATAAGTAGCCTTAAGATAAATAAATAAATTAGTGCTGTCAAACGATTAATCGCGATTAATCGCATACAAAATAAAAGTTTTTGTTTGCATAATATGTGTGTTCTGTCTATATTTATTATGCATATACAAATATACACACATACAGTATATATTTTGAAAATATTTAGATTCTATATTTATATTCATATAATTTATATTATAAATAAATATATTTAAACATGACATTTTTCTGAAATATATACATGTGTGTTTATATACACATAATAAATATACACAGCACACATGCATATATTATGTTAACAAACACTTATTTTGTATTTTATATATATATACACATAAAAATACAAACAATTCCTGTGAGGGTTAGGGTTAGGTGTAGGGTTGGTGAAGGGCGATAGAATATACAGTTTCTACAGTATAAAAACCATTACGCCTATGGGATGAACCCACTTTTCACAAAAACAAACGCGCGAGTGTGTGTGTATGTATATATATATATATTCAGCATCATTACTCCAGCCTTCAGTGTCACATGTAACATCCAGTCTATCACATGATCATTTAGAAATCATTCTAATATTCTGATTTATTATGAGTGTTGGAAACAGTTCTGCTGTCTAATATATTTGATGAATAAAAGGTTAAAAAGAACTGCATTTATTAAAAAAAGAAAATTCTAATAATATATATTCTAATAATATATTTTCTTTACTATCACTTTTTATCAATTTAACACATCCTTGCTGAATAAAAGTATTGATTTTATTTAAAAATTACTGACCCCAAATTACTGACCAGTAGTGTTTATTGTTATTACAAAATATATATATTTTAAAAACATAGCTTCTTTTTTTTTTTTTTTTTTTACTTTTTATTCATCAAAGTATATATATAATATATATATATATATTATTTATTTATTTTTTTTATTTTTTTTTACATTTATAAAGTAAACGTGAGTAGTCCTTTTACATGCAGAACTCTCTGCCTGGGTGATCTGGATGGTTGCCAGGGTGTTGTTATGTGGTTGCTAAGGTGTTCCAAGCGGTTTCTAGTATATTTCTATGTGGTTGCTTACTGGCTGAAGGCAAAAGTACCCAAACCCAAATGTTTACAATACTCTGGTCTCAAGTTCCTCAAGTCTGTGAGATTTTTGTGTATGTTTCATTGTCTGCCAAGCAAAAATCATGAGTCAGATCACTCAAAACAGCAACAGCACATCTCTCCCCAACAAGCCACATGATTTGAGATATTATTAATATCTGTAGCGGAAAAGGCTTAGTGTTACATGCCAAGGTTTAATACTCAGGGTTTGTTGAGCTATGAATATTAGCAATGCTTACTTTGGCAAATGCCAACAAAAAGAAAAATCTTGATATCAAAAGCACAGTTATTTGTGAAATCAGTGAACCTTCTCTTCAAGACTCATATATTATCAAAAAACTGGAAAATGTGACGAACATGTCCATTTATGGGATCACTTTACTGACCTTACGGTGAACAACCGAGCTCCTGAATGCCTCACTCTTAGACTTTATCACAGAAAAACAGTGTGTTCAGATCTCCAAGAGCCAAAAGAATAAAGCAGCCCTCAATATCCCAAGCTAATCATTCAGTCCTCAAGCACCAGTTTACTGCAGTTAAGCTCTAGGGCCAAACGGAGCGAAGACCTGGCAAGAAATGGGCACTTTTTATTGTCAGGCACAATGGAAGAGCATTATCCAGCTGTATTTAGCTGTTTGTTAATGTGTTCGGGGCAGTCGTCCAGCAGCGGAGAACACCGACCAACAGAAGGAACCTTGTTGTGTTCGGACTGGCACTGAACGAGTGCATACACATAACCCTGATGAACTAGCAGCGGTTTATACATCTTAAAAAAGTCAGAAATGTCAGCCAGCTTGAGAGCGATTGTCTTACGAAAGCCCACTTTTCTTCTCGCCGTCTTTTTCTCTTCCATCTTCCTGAGAGGTGGGATGAATAGCCTCTCTGCTCTTTATACACTTGTCCTCCACTGGTTCTGGGACTTAGAGGAGGGCAGCAGATCTTAAATAAAGCTAGCAGAGGGCTGACATGCGTGGCGAAGGGGTAATGGCATGGGCATTGTGGACCGGGAATGGGAGGCGGGGAGACCCGGAGCAAAAACACTTCAGCGCTGAGAGGACTTGTTCTGAAAGAGCCCCGGCCGATGACAGGACAAAACAAGAGCCCCATAGTCATCAATTAGAAATCAGCAAAACACAGCTGGAGCCAAAGGGGTCTGCTGGAAGCCAAGGGCTTAGGAATTTTAAGGGGAGGATGGGAGGAAATAGAATACGGAGAGCATTCAATAAAGGCTAGAGGAGAGAACGGGATTGTGGGAGTTGTGATTTAGAGATGGGGAAGGGAGGATGACAGGACTCGGGTCTTATGCAAGCTCAAGGAACAAATGGGAAACAAACGTTAGAGGGATTTCGAACAGCAAAGACGGCTGCCGATCCACCAGTTTCACCGCATCTCGCGTGATTTCACAGTTGTCGCTGCTCTGTAAATTTCTGCTTGTTTTTCTTTAGAGCTCTTTAACAGAAGAGATGCCAAACGTCACATGGGGATTCGGCCTGATTTGGACTGCTAAATGCCTGTGGCTCTGTGTCAAAAAAAAACCCCAAAGGCAAAAAATCGAATCTTGCCATTCTGTTCTGAGACATTTCCTAGGAGCAAGGGCAACATGACAGCATTCAGTGTTTTCCGACTTCTGGAAGTTCTTTAGCCTAGGACTCTTAAATGTAAAAAGGGTGAACACTACATCAAATATACCATCATTTCCTCTCATGTTTTTTCATTTAAAAGATATAAAAAACCTTGAAACAAGACAAATATACTACTGTATATATAAATATAAAAAGATATTTAAACTCTTGAGAATGCATCTTTAAAGTGTTTTTAATAGGGATGTCCAGATCCGATCACGTGATCGGAAATTGGGCCCGATCGCGTGGTTTCAGACTCGATCGGAATCGGACGTTACCTCCCAATCAGGACTCGGATATATATATTCTCATAAATTTTTAACACATCTTTTGTTATGCGGTGGCACAGAGTTAGACCCTTTTGACTCCACACAGAAACAGCAACGCGTGCGGCATGACATCACTTTGTTTTCAAGAGCTGGTGTGAATAAATATAGATTCAAACTCAAAGAGACATGATAGTTTGCGCATGACCTGATATTTCATTCGGACCCAGGATACAGCGAGATGAACATCACAGAACGCTAAACTCTCATGCAGTGTGTGTTTCATTCATACTCGAAGCCGGAGCGCGCTCTCGCGCTGATATCAGGAAATTCCTAATATGGACAAAAGCGTCCAGCTATGCTGTGGTGCGCACAGGAAAACAGAAACTTATGCAAACACGAAGACATTAATATACGATCACGACAATAAATTGTTCTTCAAGTCATCTCCAGCAGGTGATAAATAAAGTATGAACAATGCAGTGCTGATTGACATAGTATTTATTACAGTATAGAAACTATTCTGCATGATTATGTGATAAACAGTGTTTGTAGTATATAAACAAATCATTATTATTTGTTATTGTCCAGCATTTATAGATTTCTAAGCCAATTAAAAGCTAGAAATTAGAGAAAAAATAAAGTTGCCTATACTACCAGTCAGAAGTTTTTGAACAGTAAACTTGTTATAAATAAATAAATAAATAAATAAATATTTTTACTAGCCTATTTAAAATAGCTGTTTTATATTTAAATATATTTCAAAATGTAATTTATTGAAGATCCTGGATCTGTTTTTTCGCTCTTCTTTATTCTTTTTTTATGTATTATAGAAGTATCGGATCGGGACTCTGTATCGGCAGATACTAAAAATCAAATGACTCGGACTCGAGGACAAAAAAACCTGATCGGGACATCCCTAGTTTTTAAGTATTTAAAAAAATTAATAAATGAAAATAAATCTGCCAGTGCAGTATGACAATATTATAATATTGATATTCTAAGATATAATTTATGAAAACAAGTTTTCGACACCAAGTCTTATGCAATGTTGCCTCTTAAATCTAAATTGCTTTAAGGATTTTTGGATATTATAATGAAGACAAGTTAAAAAAAGTTTTTTTTTTAAATTATATAAAAAATGAATGCATGTATTTAAAATAAATGCACAAAACTATTAAGCAGCACAACTTTTTTCAACATTATTAATAATTAGAAATGTTTCTTGAGCAGCAAATCAGCATATTAAAATGATTTCTGAAGGATCATGCGACACATTAATGATGCTGGAAACTCAGCTTTGCATCACAAAGAAAAAAATGATTTTTAATATATATTCAAATAAAAACTGTTCTTTTAAATTGTAATATTATTTCACAATTTGACTGTATTCACAATACTGGACCATGCAGAGGAGACCATGGTACCACAGTTTCCTCTCACAGATCTCCTCCAGACAGTCACTTCTAATTGCTCAATAGTTGACTCAACAGTAATGAGTACCAAGTTACCACTGTTTCACTGTTGAAACAATAGCAGAAACCATGGATACCATGGAACATGTTTTCAAACCGTTGGTTGGAGCTTTAAACAGCACTTATACACAACCAGACTGCATCTTCCTGGTTTAGTTCAACTTGCTAGCACTGTGGCCACTTGTGTGTACAGACTTTATTTGACATAACACCCTTCAACGGCCCTCTAACAAGACAAGAGGGCCCCAGTGTACCAGCATAGCCAATACTGAGGGCAGATTCAAACACACGGAAACACACAAGCACTGTTGTGATGACATTCACATCTGTTCTGTGTCTGTCAGAGCGCCTCAGCGGCTGTTTTGTGTCCTTAGCTAGAAACACTAATGACAGATGCCATATTTCTCTCTCTCTGGCCTTAAAGACCAAGATCTGGGCCATGACTCCATGTCTGCTGATCCCCACAGGAGGCCACCGGATCCCCGGGCAACAAACGGCTGAAATTATCAAGCCAAACCGCTCCAACTAGGTCATATGCACAACAACCCAAAACCAAGGGAGAACAAGAAATAATTGATATGTGTAGATGTGGAGGATTTGTTTATAGAAACTCTGGGACTAATCATATGAGATGAGAATAGCAGCAGCAGTAAATTACTGTCACCGGAATTCTCATTTCACCCTTTGAATTATTCCTTCGCACTGGTGCTCATGTAGTGTATTTGATTTCCCGTGTAGAAAGATGTCACTTGGGATGACAAAGTGTTAAAACAAATGCTTCACATATCAGAAAACTGTACATATGCACTGCATGGATTTGACTGAGGACATCAGTCACTGTTAAACGGCTTTGAAAGGAGCCGTTGCAGACACATGTGGTGACTGGGTCACTCTTAAAGAGGGTTTATTTTCTACATAGGTAA